>NC_088110.1:16240657-16540921 GCF_036370855.1 Dromaius novaehollandiae
AGGTAACCTACAGTACTTCAAAGAACTGTAGTACAAAGCACATTGACATGATTAACAATCGTAAGAGACAGATGGTTGCAGGGGTTTTTTTATGCTTAACAACTGAGTGGAGAGACAGCATGTATCTTGTATTAAACTGTTCCATTTTAGAATTGCCCTTAATTACAGGGGAAGGTAACATCTTCAAAGCCAACTGTATCTTCATAAGGATGCAAAATTTTTGAACTTATCAGTTTAAATGATAAATAAATGATTTTAGTAAACTCCAGATTTGGCTTATATAGCTCATCCACAAGGACACCAAACTATCCCTATTTTGTCAGCTCCCAGACACCCAGTGAAATCATTACATTCAAGTCATGATAGAATTACTTGCTTCGGAATTAGATCTGCATAAATCAGCCTGTTACGCGGGGACACGCATAGGCTTTCAGTGGCAAGTACAAACTAGAACCTGTTGGTCACTGAGATTTGGGGATTTCTGTCCAATTGACTGAGTGTACTCTCTTTAAACGGAAAGGATGGAGTTGGGTTGGTCTACCAGGCACCTCTCTTATATCCACTGTACCAGTGACTGGAATGATCGTTCTTGATACAGGATGCCCGAAATATGTCCCGGTACATCTGTGTGACATTTTTGACTAACATCTAGTCTGTGTGTGAACAATATCCTAACCATGAGAGACTGGATATCTTCCTTCCTTTTAGCTGAGCCTCCTCTATTTCATTTTGAATGGTAATTCTTTGGGTAAGAGAAAGACAGCAGGCACTATGACACTAGCTAGAGAACTTTTCTGGATGATGAAGGATGATCTTCTATCAGCGGTCCTGGCTCAAAAGAATATGAAAAAGTAAAATGTTTAACTGGATCATTTGCCCTTCATGCTCCTAATCTGTTAGATGTGCTCTAAGTCTAAGATGATAAGAAGACAATAGATAAGGCTTAAATCAGAGGCAAATACATAGTATCAAATATTGAGGATTTTTGGAAATACTTAAAAGTCAAAATTTCAGACCTTGGCACTTGACACTGAAGTCAAAGGTAAACACTTTCTGGTACATCTGGAAAGATGCGTTACTGGAAGGGGGGAATTTCAGGCTTGCAAAGTTCTACTTATGCAAGTGCAGTGATAAATAAAAAAAGAGCAGTCAACAGTCCTTGGCATTTTAGGATGCAAACCGTAGCTCTTGCTACAATGACTTAGAGGAGGAAAAATTAAATAGATCAGTTACATTATAAAAGGATTTTATCTCAACTATCTTTTATTTATAGTAGCATGCCTAACTTCTCAGTCCAGGCAAACTCTGGTCTAGTTACCTGCTTTGTAATTTGCTAATGTCTGAATAGGTACCGTAGGTTAAGAGTTCATGTTGAACTTCGCCATGCTCTGTTACTCTCTGTGTAACAGTTGCTGCTGTGAGAATCACAGACATATTTTTCTAATAGCACTGGTTTACACTTTTGAAATATTATTTGAACAGTGACATTATGTGTAAACTTCTGACTTTGGACTCAAAAATACAGAATAATCAAGTACAAGAATCCCACACTGATACATGACAAAATCTTTTAATTTTCAGAAGTGGAAATTACTTCTTTAATATCATGACAACAAGAAATCTTTTCAGCAGTGAATGGAATACAGGGAACCACAAAGTTGAAGACTGACAAAGCGAAAACAACCTGAGCTACAGTTCTGGTTCCAAAAAAACATACACTATGATTATTTTTCTTTGCAAAACTCCTGTCCTTCATCTGTTGGTTCATCTGATGTGCACCACGTTGTGAGACAGCGGAGAGAAGAGGCTAAGAAAAGACCTCTGGATTTCAATACAGAGGTGGATGGATACTTTGTGGTGATGCAAGAATGCCATGGAGGTAATGTGCATGTGGAGTGACACATGGTTCTATAAGGAAATACATATGGGCACATGCGTATACAGAACCATAGTTTTATGTTACATTACATGAACACCCCCAGTGCACGCAGCACTTCTTGACTTAGAAATGGCAGTTTTTGCAGAAAATGAAACATTTCAGTATCTTTGGAGAGAACAGGGCAAACCAGGAAGCTAAAGGGTGAGGATGAGTCTGGAACAGAGTCTGCTTCGTTTCTCTTGTGCTGCTTTTCCATCATACGGGGCTGAGGGGAGACAGAAGACAGGTTTTATTTTTGCATCCCTACTCCTCTTTAGTTATTTTCAACAGCCTTTGGTTAGTATTACTCCTGTAAGTATTAAACCAGATTTCTGTGGTCCTGCTCTCCCTTCTGCTGCTAAGACATAAAACACAGCAATAGGGTCATCCAACAAAGCCACATATAATGGCAGGTGGCAATAATTTCTGTCCTTGAAATCTCTGATGAGACAAATTGATGCACAAAGCAACACAGATTGTTTCAAGACAGTCTTTAAGACCCTATGGAGCCTGTCCTGTATGGCACCCTGATAGCTCATGTGGAGGCAGGTAGGGAGGCCTTTGCATATGATTTTTTAAAAAAGTATATGAAAATACTGCTTTTGTAGCATGGGTAACAGGCTCAGCCATCATATTTGTTGCTGAGAGACTGAGTTTGGGAAGGACTCACCTCTTTTGGGCTTGAGCAAGGAATTTCTGCTGTCTTCCTACCTCATTGTGCCATGCAAGCACAACTTCAATAGGTATAGGATTTCAAAAGCTTTAATATCAAGAAGGTAAAATTAATCTGCTGCAATTTGCATCCAGGTGATACAAACTAACTGGCTCCTACAAATAAATTTTGCTGACGGACCTGACATATATATAGAAGCTGGAAACCAGCAATTTTTGCAGGGTGAAAGTTCCCGAATTTCATTCTGTAGTTTCCACTCCAGTTTTCAAGAAGAGAGTAGGTCAGAAGTAAGCTGTGAAAGGTCGCCTCCAATTGGGTTGGTTATACGATACATGTAATATATTCAGTGTCAGTATTTTTAAGCAATATTTAAGAGTGTGGCCTACCAGTTAAATCATTTCATTAAATATGCCATTTATTCACCTTCATTTCCTGCTCAGTTAATGAGTGCCATGATGTGATGCTGCTTAGAGGCAAAACATAAAGAAATGGCACTAAACACAATTTTGTATTATCAGGGATTTTGGAAATATGTAAAAATACTTCAAAAACCAAAATATTTTTGGCTTATTCCATAGCATAAAATGTATCAGTATAGCTGTATATTTAAAATCTGGTGTTTATTGTGCCCATTTTATATATATATTTATATATTTTTTTTAAAGCAATTTCAGAGTGTATATACTACTTCTGTTACTAAATTCACACCAACATGTGCATTCTTCCCTTTAAAAATCTCACTCCTTTTTTTCGGTGGCAGTGGGGGAGAAAAACCTTGTTCCTAAGTCACCTCACTCTGCTTCCCAGGATATCTTCTGGAATCAAGACCCATCTTATTTAGTATTCTTTATGGTTTGCTGTTTTTTGATAATTTCATTCTCTTCCTGACATAAATTAACCAGTTCCAACAGTAAAGACCATAAACTTATGTAAAAGAATGAGAATGTCATTTGACATTTGAGAAGTAAGATTTTGGGGGGAGATGGGACTTTGAGTTGAAAGACAAATCTGCTAATGCAGTTGGTTAAGTTTCAGGGTATTTAGCATTTCAGTAAGTGAAAAAGATTTGTTAACACCACCACTTTGTTTAGCTTTTTAATATTTTATTTCCTTTTGCTCTCTCTATTTTATGGTTAACTGTATTGTATTTTAATTGCTTGCTTGACATGCCGGCATCTCAGTAGGGATTCATGGGGAAGTTTTATAACATTTTAAATAATTAATAATAATTAATAGACTACATTAAATCAAGATCTTACAACATTCTACATATCTTCTGCATATGGCAATTCTTTCACAAGCTGAGAGCTTATCTCATCTTTTACAATTTTTAAGCTATTTATTTTTTCCCTAATAAAATGTGAAATACTTCAGGAGCTTTTGTTTTGTAATATGCTGTCCTTTATACTCCAGAAAGGCATCAAATACATTGGAGATGTTTTTATACTGGATTTAATTTTTAATGAAAATGACATACTGGAAAAATATGCTGCGTTGTAATTCAGTAAGGCCAAATTTTGTCATCCTTATTCAAATAAAAAAACATTGATATTAATGGGAGCTGTGGGAATTACTACTGCTGGCTTTCAGGTCATTTTCATTTCAGTGCCTAAACATGGATATAGAAGTCTAACTTTTACTGCTGTTTATGACACACAATCTGATCTAAACCCACTGAAGTCAACCAGTCTTGTTATTGATCTAATGGCCTTTTGAACAGGTGACTAGAGTAAAGCAATAATGTACTTAAAGCTAAATATATTTAATGTCTTACCAAAGTCACTGAAAGAGTAAGCAATTTATGATGTGCGAGAGCCTTAACCCCATTGTATGTGGGTATCAGAGTAAATTATAGTCACATTTTTAGCCTTATGACTTGCATTGTTAAGGTGCCTTAATACATTCAGATGAAGCATTTATTATAAATGCAAAGCTACAGTAGTATTATATTTACCTTAAGATGAGTGAAGAAAAACATGCAGGTATTGTTAGAGAGCCTGAAAGAATGAATACTTATTTTTTTTAATGACAGCTTTCTCATAGATATGGAAGGCAGATGATAGCAAAAAACTATATTCTCAACCACTTTATACCCTATCCCTGTCCAGCAAGGCCTTGAGATCTTTTAAAGCACACGCCTACAGTATTGTTAACAGTAAATAGTAAGAAGGTAGCTAGTAACTATTATTTCTTGGAAACTAAGACAGGTAAAATGACAGTAAACTGTCTTTTGCTTTCTCTCTGGGTAGTTTGCTGTTTTACTAGAGAAGTGCCTAATTTTTCTTTGATTCAGATTTATTTATAATATTGTACAATACATACATGAAATATTTCAACTGACATGTTCCTTCTTCCTGTTGATAAAATTATTGATTGCTAGATCTTCCTATATTTTGTTAAACCTACAGATTTTTGACTGCTTATAAAAAAACCACTATGTATTATTCCTCAGACTTTTGAGAACCAACAGAGATGAACGTACTAGAGGCTCAAAGACCAAATACGTGACTATTCTGTTCATCAAGGTCTCTCTTGTCTTTCTTTTCCTCAGCATTCACTAGTGACACACAGTGCCTTGTCTTTGAGTTGTTTATATTTCCTTGTTTCTCCTACTTCAAAATACACACAGTTGTTTTATAGACTCACCTTTATTACTCCACATCAAACGCTGTGTTGATAAATCTTTGTGTATGAATTAAGGCTTTCTGATACTTGAAACATTGTTTTATTTATATCTGCCTTATATGTTTTACAGATCTTTGGTTAGTTTTGATAGGAAAACATGAAAAACATGAAGGAATAAACTATAACTTCTGAAAAATCAGCATAGCTCTATTCAGCGTAGAAAAATACCACAGAATCACAGAAACATTTAGTTTGGAAAGGACCTCAGGAGGTCTCTGGTCCAACCTCCTGCTCAAAGCAGGGCTAACTTCAAGGTCACATGAGGTTGCTCTGGGCTTTGTTCAGTCGAGTTCATGGAAACTCCACAGCCTCTCTGGGTCACCTGTTCTAGTACTTAACCACTTCCGCTGTGAAGTGCACACTGCAACGTGTGATTGTTGCCTCCTGCCCTTTTGCCATATGTCTCAGAAGAATCCTGCTCCATCTTCTATATGGCCTCCCATTAAGTTACTGAAAACTGCAATATGATCCCCCCTGCTCTCAAAGCCTTCTCTTCTCCAGACTAGACGAACGCAGGTCCCACTGCCTCTCCTCATGCATCGCCTGCTCCAGTCTCTTAACTGACCTCATGGCTTTCTGCGGGACTCGCTGAGCGTCTGGCCTAAACACTGTGAACCATTGAGAAGTATGCAGCTGTTTTCAATGTGGATTTAAATAAATTCTTTTTTATATACTTTTTTATCCTATTTACTTATTTCTACTCAAATAGAGTGTAAGAGTCTTTTTCCTATTTCTGCGAATCTTTTCCTTTCTAATTAAGGTTGTCAAAATTGCATTCTGTACCTCAATGAAATATAATTTTTAATAGCAAAAATAGTCCTATTTATATAATTTGGCATGCTATCACATAGACAATATGTAACAGTTTTCTGGATGAATGTCATCTTTATATACAAACTGAGTAGAAATAGGCTACAAATGAGACTTACATGTTACCATTTATCAAGCCTTAGCTCCAGCAAATAAGCGAATTAACACTTTAAAAGATCTATGCACAAGAAGTGGTGACATAATTCTAAGGTCTTCAGGAACCATTATCTAAAATTGTCGTATTCCACTATTTTTTTTCTTTTTCATTTATTCATATGAAGAGTCAAACACAGAGATGCTTCTCTTTTAAGGGATGCTATCATACACCTGACCTATTCTTTTTGGGGACCTATGATTTCTGCTGCTGTCAGGAGTTACTTGTATATGATCTATTAAAAACCATTTCATAAAAGACATCTTCAGCATCTGTATTCTGCATATGTTTTTCTTCCAAGTTATTTAATAGTTTCATTTCCATTGCTGATAACCCCACTAGTTCCACTTGACATACTTATTCTTCCCTTGACATGTCCTATACACAACCAGGTATCAGCATGCATATTTGAGTGTAAATATAGATAATATTTTCAGTAGATAAACATACTAAATGCATATCTATTTCACAGATGATAAAACCCGAAGCTCTGTCCACAGGCATGAGTGCAAATTCAGCACTGAAAGAATGCAATGTACCTTTCTCAGCAGAATCCCCACCAGAGCGGAAGCACAGGATAAAGTCACCCAGCTGCCTCATTGTATATGCTTCTTTAAAAGAATGAAGACAGCCACAGGTAAGGGAACAAGAAATCTAAGAAATATCTTAACTTTTAAGATACTTTGCCTACAAATGATGCTCTGGAAAGTGAATCATCCTTAAGGAGCATTTAGTGTTAGCAAAATCTACACAGCCAGTGGTATGAGGAAGTTTCATGTGGTAAATTTAACAAGAGGCACACTTCCTGCAGGAAAAAGGAGTGAAGTCAGTTACGTCTACATTATAGATGAAAAAATTGTTAGGTTGTTAGAAGAAGCAGGAATCCAGAAATTACATCTTTTAAGAAGGGAAAAGGAAAACAAAGATTCTAGATGAATCTGCTACGAATAAAACAACAGAGGAGCATTTAATAAAAGCTTTTCAGATTTTCATGAATACATGATGTGTGCGCTAAGGATCCATTCATAGGCATGCCATGATTTTCCTTAATATTCCATCCCTTCAAATGCAGGATAAAGGTATCATTCCCTTGAATATTTCTCTTCTTGCAACACTTGAGTGACTGTCTTTATTGGAATGCTCTTTTCAAAAATGCAGGTGATGAAATTCTAACTTTGCCAAACTTCATCACTGACTTCCGAAGGGGCAAGCATTTCATTCACTATTTCTGTTTTAAGATAATGCTGATACAAGCTAAATCATCTGGGAGGCTGGAGGCTGAGTGGAACATTTGTTTTAAGTAATCATTTTCCAAATGCTAATATGAAAAACAGAATAATCCATAAAGATATCACAAGTAAACTCACCTTCCTACTGCAACATTCAGAAAATTCATGAAGGCCTTTGTTCAGAAAAAAAGTATTGTTTACATAATACTCAGTTTATGAATATAAAGCAAAAAAAACCTGAGCAAAACTGCATTTCTCTTGATGATTTTACACAACTTCAAAAATAAACACAAGCTCCTCAACTTATGGAAAAAGGTGTAATAATTCTTTCATCATTGCCACATTCAGAATGACAGGAATATGGGTACTTAAGTCAGTAAGTCTTGATTATTGCCTTGAAAACACTAAGAAACATAAGACACGCAGAAAGACAGGAGAATGAGTTTATCTTTTTGCAAGCATTTTGCCATTTTTGGTGGCTTCCTTACAGGGCCGGATATAAAGATGAACAAAGAATGGGAGCTTTTCTTTTATGCATGTGTATGTGATATGGGTAAGTCCTCTTATGTCAATAATTCCTTTTAATTAAAAAAGTCACATCAAATTTGTCATTTTACAATGCTAGCATCCTCAGGAATTAAGGTGACTATGTCTTAGGCTTGTGATCATGCACTGTTTATAAAGTAATGACACCAACAGAACTACTGAGTACAGCAGTCCTGGAATTGCCAAAAATGGCCAGGCATCTCACTAAAAGAGCAACGTCTGGAACTGTATGGAAGAAACAAAGGGAAACAAAGCCAGGATGAAATGAGAAAGTCAGAAAAAGTGGGGTGTTAGCACATATTGAAAGGGTGAAAGCAAAAGGTGTAAAGTATAGAAATAAGTATTATATATAGAGACCTGATTTTCTCTGTCCTTGCTGTCAGTGATGCTCAGTCTAGCAGTACTTTTTCTTTACATTTGTCATATTATGTTGCAGAAAAGGAACTTAAATCCAGGCCGAAATAGTAACATAGGCTCTATGATCATTTGTCCCATATGCACTCATATTAATAAATGAATTAAGCATATATATATACATATATGATTTATTCCAAACAAGCTATAGACAGGGATTCAGATAATAGTCATCACATACTTTCTACTCACAAATAACTGAAAAAAGTTGGTGGATAATTCGGTAACAAAACAGGCTAAGTTCATTGATTATGCTCTCAGGTAGGGATCTAAATTGTCCCTTTAACGAAGTGTAGATGGTGCTTCATCTTCATAAGCACTTGTTGAGAGAGATACTTCAAAGTCATAAGCCCCCTTCACAATTTGCCTATATCCTGTAATAGCACTGCATGAGAGTACCCAACATGAGAGGAGCTGCACGTGCCAAGCAGTAGGGAAAACAGACTCAAATCTCAACCCCCCCACTCAGGACCTGCCAAGGAAGGGGGTAGGATACTGCGGCAGAACTTCTCTTGAGATAGAGGAGAGCTCCTTCCACCCTGCTTGACAGCACAGCTCATTCACAGTCTACCTACATAAATTACTGACTCATTTCTAGTAAAGTCAACAAGAGGAAGAGGCAGTAACTAGGTATTTTTGAAATGTAATATATTAATGGAAAATACGTAAGGCTTTTTACATAGACTACACGCCATTAACCTACTCTCAAGATTCTTATTAGTTTACCATTCTAAACTTAGCTTCTGCTTTCACATGGATGCCTTTATTTGGTGTTATTCACTTGTAAAAGGGGTAAAATAGCAGGTTATCTAATCACAATGAAAAAATCCCAACTTTTAAGAAAGTCAGAGCTCTAAAGCCTGCACTCATAATTCATATAATACAAAAGGCATTATAATTCCAATGCTTCATTCTTTTGACAAAGATAATACCAAGGACAGAAAGTGCCCACAGATTAATCCATCATTTTGACACAGTTTTTAATGAGTGGAAGATGCCAAAAAAGTGATTCATTTTCTTTGCAATTCAAAATTTGTAATATCATGAACCAGTTGAACTGCTTGATAAAATAATATCTCAGATCTAGCCTTCATGCCCATAAGCTTGCCAATCATTAAACTTTTTAAAACATATTACACATCATTCTGCACAGATTAATATGCATGATTTTTATTTTATTTTACAGCAAGAACAAGAGGATTTTCCCTCTTCACTGTTTTTGAAGTGTTTTTCAGCTGAACAAAAATATAATGTCCCAGTGTCCCCTAGTGGCCAAATGAATGCACAGGTAAGGCATTCCTTTTATACATGTCTACACTTACCATCATCAACACATTTGGAAAGACTGTGCTTAAATACTGCACTAACGTTCACCCTTTTTCCACCAAAATACACCATGAAGACCAGGCCTGGCAAACTATTGTGAAGAAATAGTTATCTTTAGGGAAAACAAAACCAGATGCATTTAGGCAGAGTATCTTCCTGGACAGAAAGAGAGAATAGATCTGAAAGACAGTGGTTCTGTTCCCTGCTCTATACTGTACTGGGTAATCTTGGGAAGGTTATTTCATGTGCCTGTGCTTCAATTTTTCTTGAAGATAATGATATTGACAGCTTCTGAACAGATTTTCTGCTGTTGGACGCACGAGACCATAGGGAGACTTTCTCATTATTTTAGAATTAGCTGGTGGGCAAGGAACAGTTTCCACATTTTTTCGAGCATGTTTCATCTTCCTCCTTAGTTGCATTACCACTAAAAATCCTAAGTGATCACAGCAAAGCAGTTTACCACAACGTTTAAATAAAAATCAACTGAAAGAGAAATCTAAAACCTTTTTTGGGGAGTGGGGGGTATGAATTCAGTCCTTGTGAATTTG
This sequence comes from Dromaius novaehollandiae, assembly GCF_036370855.1. Classification (NCBI taxonomy): domain Eukaryota; kingdom Metazoa; phylum Chordata; class Aves; order Casuariiformes; family Dromaiidae; genus Dromaius; species Dromaius novaehollandiae. The sequence goes on from NC_088110.1 coordinate 16,250,964, forward strand.
AGGAATTAAAAAGATATTTCTGAATCAGACAAAGTGCTTTCCACTACTTTGTGGCTTTTTGGCATTTTTGCATATCATCATTTTCAGATTAGTTTGATGACAGGCTTTCAGTTACATGTTGGCTTCACTAGCCCAGAACTGGCAAGTGGAGGTTAGAATCACAGGGGCCATTTATGACTTAAAAGCATATTCAAGCACTACAGCACCGCTCTCAATGCTTGTATCATGGAGGCAGAAGTAACAGACTTGTAGTTTCCTTACTGCAGGGCTGCAGTGCTATAGCCACAGTGTAAGTGACCTTGCTTGAGATTCCGGAGGTAGATTTCAAGGAAATTCAACATTATTTTCACTCGGCATCACCCATACAATTTCTGGGCTAGTAGAATACAGCATTTTATAGGAGTTGCCTTGACAGTATGGAACAAAATGGCATAAATTTCTTTTCCTCTAGTTACCAACACTGTCCTCATGAAATAACTGAGCAACATAGTACTGAACAGTTTGTAACCTGAGAAAAAAATAAGCATATGTAGTTAATGCTACAGTTTTAATGATATATTTAGATTTCAAAAGGAAATATTAGCTAGTAGAATGGCTGCTCAGAAATATAGTATTCTCAGAAAGAAATAAACATCATATGGACAAGAAACTGGTCTCAGGAGATTTTGATCTGTATTTTCTCCCCAGAAAGTCTTTGGGTAAATCATTTAATCTCTCTGCACCTCAGTTACACCTCCAGAACTGCATAATACTTTCTTTGTCTGCTTTTTAAAACCTGTCAACTTCTTCTGCTTTTTGAACTCTCAAATCCCTAGGCTAGGGACTGATTCTATGTATGTGCATATATGGAATCTACCACAGCAGGGTGTCTGGCAACAGCTATACAGCAAATAATATGTACATTTTTTCTGAGCTTATTTCCTCTTCTATTGCTTTGATTCCAGAAGTCATGTATTTTATTGGAATGGCTTCTTTTGCCTTACAGGATAACTTTCAGCTTTACAAGAGCTAGAGCCTCTGATCTGTAAAGCAACCAATGAATAGACATGGCATTGCATACACATTCTGCATTCATCAGTCACTACAAGATAATTTCAACATTTTATCAAAGAAATGGAATCTGTTAAAAATAAAACGTATGTAACGAAATACATTTTATTAAAAAAACTGAGCTGCATAAGGCCAACACTGCTGTTCTGTTTTACTTCCAAATGCATGTGTGTACTACGTCACTTATTTACACAGCTGGCATATTTTTGATATAGAACTGCAGTTTTATACTGGGATATAGCACAGAACAATGACAGAGAACAGTAGAAGACCTGGTAAACTGCCTTTTCTTGCAACTGTAAGCCCTCTCTAGAGATTGGCCAAGTCAGGCAAAAACCTGTTAGGCCACAGCTATGATTCACTCACACTGGACTTACTCCAGATAGATAAAACTCTCCAACCAGGGGAGTCTAGGCAACCATTCTCTTACGATGCGGACACCTCATGATCTGTGTGACCAAAGACAACCAGCTCTACACAACCCCAAACCTCTGAAATATAGCTAGCTTGGGGAGGATCGAAGTACAAATAGGAAGAAGGTTCTGAGCTCAGCAGGACACATTTTGTTTTGCAACCCCAGCACAAAGCAGAAATACAGTACACAGTGCAGCACTACTGCCTAATTCTCTAAGGGCTCCACATGTTGCAGCAGATGCCAGTGCTGCATCAGACAGCCCCTCCGTGAACATTACATTGTCCTACTAACAGCAGCATTGTAGCTGGCTGCACTCTACATTTTTTAAGCCAATTCTTTTCATGTTTGCATATCTGACAAACTGCCTCCTCCAAGGAGGCATAAGGAGAGTATATAAACATACCAGGGTGGAGAGGGGCAGAGTACAGTACTGAGGAAGTCAACCTGACTTCACAGAGAAACTATCACAATGGAACAACAGCAGTAACCGCATTCGGGCTTGCTTTAGTCATTATTAGAATGTCTACTCTGGTCATCTAATATGTATGAGCAACAGCTGCTTCATTAGAGAATGAGTTTGGTCTTGATTCTAGACTCCTCACCAGCTCCACACTTTCACATCACTATCAAATATGGTAATACCTTCTTCCTCCCAATATGACACACTTTCCAGCATTTTTAAGTAGGAAAACACATTTTTAACGAGTTGAGATTATGAAATTTGCTAGAAGCTGATGTTATCCGTTATCAGTAACACAATGTAATGCTTCCCAAAAGATGCTCAGTATTTAGTGACAAATCCTTTCAGCGCAGCTCTAATGCAGTTAAACTCTTAGTTGCAACCTTTCACAGTCTGAAAGACCACTCCCCTTCAATCGCCATCTGCCTATCCGAGCAAGTTTGCTCATACACTTATCACAAACAAGTAGCAAAGAGAAACAGATTTTCAGTCATGTTCTGGCATCAAACTGTCTTTGCTTCGGATTAATGGATTGAAAATAGAGACAAAAGCTCTTTTTGGTAAAGTAATTAGAAAAAAAGGAGTAAGGGAAAGCAGAAGGAAAAAAACCAATGTTTATATTTTTGTTTTTATTTCCTCATAACCAACATCTGAAAGATTCTGACCATCTCTACAGCTGATTTTAAAAGAGTCACTTTTTGTTACTACTGACCCAAAATGGAATCACGAAAACAGATTTTTTTGGTCAAATTCAACACCTGGCAAGTATGTACTTGCTCTATTTTCTGGAATACCTTGGAATCCAAACAGGTAAGTTATTTGTTGATGGGATGGCAGGACAAGGACAGGTAAGGTTAACACATCCATTCAAAGAGACTATTTTCTCTGAAAGCCTGCTCCACTTCTTAATGAAAGAAAGAACAGACTCTTAACGCTATTGACTCTTTCCTTCCAACATGAGTTAAGCCTATTCCTGGAATCTGTCCTGATTTTGATCGTGGATGTGTCTTAAGAGTCTTATGACGATATATTCAGAAATCTAAGTTACCACAAAACTCACATTGGCTTCAGGGGTTTCACCCATCAACTAAGAGTCCTTATTTTTTGTTTCCCTCTTATCTTTGCTGTTCTCTATGAATGCCAAATAACTGTTATGACAAGCTGTATTTTTATAACAGTGATATCACAAAGATGGTATGCCACAAAACACAGAACTTCTATTCATGTTTCTTTCTTAAACATCTCTAATATAAAGTATCACAGTTTCCACTGAACATTTATGCTCTGACTGATACATATAATAATCTAAGAGTCTGCTCATGATTAAGAAACATTAAATTTGACAGATTTGCTGTGAATTATTTCCTCAGATTCTCAGAAGAATGTCACCCAAAATGGATTTATTTCATGGATTTGTAGGTGCTAAGGATCAGAACCTTTCAACTGCTAGAGACAAAACTACAGGGCTACTTAACTTTGTCCATTATTTATGAAAGAGATGTGGTTGGATCTTGGCCTACAAGATAAAACTGTACAATGTTGGTGAAGTGTGGTACTCAAAAGTTGATCTATGACCTGTTTTTTCTGCACATTATGCCATTGTCCTGTATATATACTTACTTGAAGAAGAAAGGGAGAAAAGAAAATAGACAGTAGGTTTTAAAAACCTTTCTCAGCTTTTCCTCTGCAGTCACTGGGGTTATCCAGTCTTCCCAGGCTGAACCAGCATGCACTAGGAACCTGCCCAACTTTAAGCACATAAATGCTGACATCAAAATGGGAGACTATCCACATGGGCATAGCGTAAGGCTTGTCCAAAACTGTTTGCAGGATTAGGGCCATAGAAAGTAATCGCCCTCTGAACATTGGCTTACAGGCACTGCAGTCCCAATGATTTTCAGGCTCAGACCAGTTTACATTTTCTGGCAGCTTAGTGCTTCAGTGGCATCTGGTGGGATTTTTTTTTTAAACTTGTTCTGCATCAGGAGCCTCAGTAAATTTGCAAGGTTTTTGCAAGTAAGCTTGAAGGGCTTGTTCATCAGACCTTGAATTATCAGTAAGTACCCAAAATTAGTTGTCAACTTTGAGAAGATAAGAAAAGCCAACAGCATCTGATGTAAAACTCTCATGCTTAGTGCTTTTGGGGGCACTCTGCAAGTCTTGCAGACAATATCATTAGTGTTTCCATCTGAATTCTGAGGTGGAGCAGTGCCATCTCTAAGCTTTTTCTTCACTGGAGCAATTGCAGCACAATTGCAAATACACCTTCAGTGAGTATGCACCTCAGCAAGTGTAAAGATTAGTTATCACACAGAGCAGCCTTTTCGTTAAGAGTAGCACAGCCAGTTTGACCTTGATTTATCAAAGGAAGGAGATTACATTTAGTCTTAGAGATCTCCCACAGTCTTCACTTTTTGTGAATTCACTCATTACTTCTTACTGTTTTCATCAACACAATTTCACTACCTCTAACTATATTACAGCAGCAATTTATAACAGTAGGTTTGCAGCATAGATCAGTATGAGATAGAGACCAAATAATACAATTTCATGTATACCCACTACAAGAATATTAGTGCTAAACAGAGAAGGGTAGCAATTACATTTACTCACATGCATGCATGCAGACACAATCATATTGCAAACACTATTAAGATTGTGAAATCAAGAAGTAGAAGCTAGGAAATGCTGGAATTAGAGTTAGTTGTGTAAGCTTAATTCCCTCCATTTGGGGATACGTATTATAACACTTCCTGTAATGACATCAGAATTTAATGTACTCTTGTCCAATTTTTCTGAGACCAATTCCTCCCAAATTTTGAGTCCAAGTTACTGGAGAACTAGATCATATAGATTCTATGTTAACCACATAGATAATCAGAATATTTTAAGATGGACAACATTTTTTCCAAGCCTCAGCCACAGCTGTGCTGTTTTGGCTAAAACTTTGCAAACAGCTGCAGCCTGAGAGAAACTCATGAAAAATTCCAACTAAAAATGTGCAGCACTATAAATGAAAAGAAAGAGGTGTGGGCTGATCCATTCACTAGGCTGACTCCACAACGCTTTGCAAAAAAGGCAGTACTGCACATATTCAAAACATTTTATCAAGCTCCAAAATAGCCCCATAGAGTAGGTAGACAGATGTGAAAGCTGATGCTGAAAATGATTAATCATGTAATCAGTCAGTAACAGAGGAGAGTTGTTTTCCACAGTTTCCACACGCTAGCATATCGGCTATGAAACAATCGTCAAACCAAAACCAAATAATGGTTGCAGTCTACTTAAGGTACACAAACCAAACCTTTGTTCTTACCAAATGATATCTGTGCAAATAGAACAGACAGTTACATCTGAAAATACCTGTTTTACATTTCCAAATACATACTGATAGAAACAAATTGAGATATTTCATGTAAACAATATATGAGCAAATTTGCTAATGGAAAACTCATGACAGCAGGTGACAATTTGGTCTATACTATGCATTTTGAGAACTACTGCACTGCTGCAATTTCACTATATCCTGTGTTTTACCTAAGTGTTTGGTAAGGCAAGGAAAACTAGAGGCAGCAGTGAAGCACACAAACAGAATAACAAATAGGATTGCTTTTCATTTCTGGCTTTTATATTATAGAATTATATTTTCAATCCTAACATAGGTCACAGTAGTCACAATGGCTGTTTTTAACTTGCTTTCTAGGCACGTAGTACAGTTAGGAAAGATTTTCACATAATCAAAGTTGGATATTTCTAGAGAGATCAAAAGAGTCTGTGAAGTGGAGAGCAGGTGCTACAGACATCTTAGAGGATCTGAGAATGCAATTAACCAGCAAATGAGCCTTGGAAAACCTAGTCTTCCTGAACAGATGAGCACAATAAAAGCCACTGAGAAATGAGATGGCCAAAGCACGCTAATAACAGCAGCAAGCATATAGACATCTGCCCTGTATGTTAACCTTTAGGAAAAGAGAGAGGATCAGACACAGAAAGGAAAGTAGGTACAATTATGTAAATGTCTGGGCCTCCTTGAGGAGATGAAAGTTTATTGATTGCTTTTACAGAGGCTCAGTTAAGCAGAACACTACTGGCCTCCCTCTTTTCACTACAAGTGAATTGGTACTTGGGATGGCTAGTGCTGGATGAAAACGGTAAAGTGTCTTCTAGAAAATTAGAAAAAACAAGTGATTTTACCTCTCAGCATTTATATAGCAACTTTTTTCATCATTTATATTCTGACTGCTGGCATCAAAGTTTAGCACTGGGAGGTGTTTAATGAGCTTTGTGGGAATCTATGGTCATGGGCAGCATTTAACATTTGGACAAATGTAATATGGCTTTGGACAAATGAAAATAATCCATCTGAACAATTTCTGCTGATCTCAAATACCATTCAGGGCTTACTTAAACAATGGAAAAGTGAGCTCTCAAATTTTAAAAATGGGACAGACCTTCTATAATTCTGTCCCTATTTCATTCCCAAGTTCTACAATATACTGTGCAGTAGCTTTTGTCTTTACACGGTATTAATCACAAAAGCTATCACTTGTCAAGTCTAGTATGGATATTATGGGCATTCAGGTTAAAAGGGGGATTTTCTGCTCGGACACAGAGCATCGTTGTATGACAGGGCCATAAAATTTCCTCTTATACGGAGACAGAGAGAACTCAATGTGGAAGTGCAGGAAAGAAGAGCAATGTCATCCACCTTGAAACAAGCAGCAAGATACAGGAAGTGCAGCTTGCATAATTTTAATACTACAGCTCCTACAAAATGGTTCCCCGTGTATTGTTGCAGAGTATTTTCTTTCCTTTAGTCCCCAACAACTCAAAGTTTTCAAGGGCTTTGTCTTCCCCATCACTTTAACTGCTACGATTTGCTAAAACTTGACACATGGCTGGAATGACCACCCAGCTAGCAGTCTCAACAATATATTCAGGGTGTGTAGTACCACTGCGGAGATGAAACAGCAGTTATTCTTAAATCCTTCTGACTTGTTTCCCTGATCATTTTTTGCTACCTTGTTATGTTTGAAGACCTTGGCCTTAAGCTGACAGTGAATAATTTTCCTTTTCCCCTTAATTTTAAACTAATGATTTTTATTATCTCTTACTTTATAAATTAGACAGACCATTTTGTAACAACAGTTGCTGAAATTACTCTTAAAACAATTCTGAGCCCAGTTTTTCCAAACTTACTCCCCTACAGAGTAATCCCCACATTCTGATACTGATATCAGTGGAACTATTTTAGTCAGACAATGCCAGCTGCAAATTAGAGCTGAAGAAGTGGTCACCTAGCAAAAGCCAGTGGTGTTCATGAGAGATTTGAACATTTTGCTTCTTCTCACTACTACATTTTAAGAACTTTATTCAGTCTGCGAGATAGCAATTTATGGATTCTAATACCCCTCACTTATGCTGGGAATGAGCCCCACACTCATCCTTAAGAGAATTCATTGGCTTAAATGAAGCTGAACACGAAATCGTTTCTATGCCCTGTGAATAGGAGTGTCAAATCAGATGCTGCCCCTACCTCTGAAATTTTGCAGATGTATTTCTTCTATTTCCTTTCATTTTCACATTGCTTCTTTTTATCCTCTACTCTGTGATATGCAGTTGCATAAGACAAGTACCAGGTATTTCCAGTCCTTATGCTTTTTTGTGTTAGCTTGATAATTTATTAAAACAAACATATCAGTTTAGCACCAGAGACTTGAGAAATCTTTAATGGCTTGGCTTTTACAATAGGACAGTTAAGCATAATGGCATGCCCCTGTCATTTACTAAGGATTTAAGAAAATTAAAATCTTCCAGTCACGGAAATGATATTTAGAGGTCACCAATCTGTGCAGTTTGAAAGACATTCAGAAATATTTTCTGAATCATGCTAGAAGAAATATCTTACACTTGTTATTAATTACCACAGCGTGACAAGCAAAGTTCTGTTCTCTTCAAGTTTTCGTCTTTAAGTTGTGGATAAAAGTCTTAAATTTTCACTCTCTAATTTTCACTCACAGGCAGCAGGCTGACTGCCATTTACCTGAAATAACCCATTCTCTCAACACTGCTGGGGAAAAACACCTGATTAAACTGAGTTGAGAATAGCTCCAAGGAGAAAATGAGAGAAGTAACAGATGCACTGAAAGAAAGAAGTGTCTGGGCTAAAACTCTCAAAGTACCCAAGTCAAGGGAGAAACAACATACTGAACTTGTTTGTTTCTATAGGAAGCATTGCAACATTTCTCTAGGCTTACAGAGCTTTGGAAGGATACACTGGAACTTCATGTCTGCTGTCCACATGGAACTTGCCTGTAATATTCTTCTCTTTCTTTTCTGCATGTATGTGATGGGGCAGGGAAGCAGGAGGAGGAAGAGGAGCAGGGGGGAGACTCTAATGTCCAGGAAAGACGTAGGGCACATTAGCAACTACGAGTGCAGTCGATCATTAGCAGTAGACCTATAGCTCTTCCACGGAATGCACATCAGAAAACTGGTGAAGGGCCATGCATAAAGGGCTGATCAAAAGGTTCATATACCCAACTAGTCTCCAGAGGGAAGATTTATAGGACCTTACACTGAACTACAAAGAGTGGGACAAATGGAAAAATTCTGATGGCAAAGAAAAGTCTCTGATGCAGAGTATGGCTCATTAAAATCTTTACATTGTAAATCTGAGATAAGACTCTACTTAGATCCACACTACAAATCTACCTACCTCATTTTTTCCACAACTTTCCTTGATGTCAGTAGGAGTGGGGTAGGTTAAATAAATGGACATTATGCAGTTTAAAACTGCACAGTGTACTAGAGAAGATAATTTTGCCCTGAGGATGCAGTACAGAACAAAAGTCATCCTGCAAGAAATAAAAGGTTGCAGAATAATGGCTACTGACTGTGTACGTTCAGTTTTAATCCACCTGATCAGCTGCTTTTGACATCCTCCGCCCTGTAATTGTGTTTGATCTTTTAAAACATACACTGAATTTCTGCAAGTAAACTCTGACCTCTAAGGCAAGGATGCAATCTGGTAAGAAATACAGAATCACTGTAGATTGCAATTCCTTTCTTAAAAAAAAAAATCAAGCCTGTAAGTCCTATTTCAAAATCAATGGCACCCATCACACACCAAAATATGAGGTGCTTATGCACTGCATTCAACTGATACCTTACTTACAGTGAGTTTTGGCATGCTTTAGATTAATCATAAAACATCAGCAGTGTTTAGGTTGCACAGTTTATCATTACTGCGCCCACATTCAAATTGGTATTTTTCTGTCACCACCATCTCTCCTTTAAAATCCGTGTCAGGCTAGTTCCTCCTTTTTTGCTTGCTAATATTGATGTTTTTAAAACCTAGATTATAAAAAGCAACAATTTCTATCTGAGTTAAATGCAATCATGCTGCTCTGGCAGTTCCGCCTATATTGATTACTTGGGAAGTAACCAGAACATTTACTCCTCAAATTGTGTTCCTTATATTAGAAATTCTGAAAAATAAAAGCAGGCACAGTCCTTACCTTCGAGTAAGAACACACATTGGATCAGACACAGAACACACTCCTTTGTTCACCTTTCTTTCAGAATCTGAAGGAACCTTTAGCTGTGAACCGCAATGAATTACGCTATATTGGACTAAGCCCAACCCTTATTTTCTCCCTCTCCTACTGCCTTTATTATCCTCATGAATACTTTGTAGAAAAAAAAAATCTAACAACAATTCTGTTCAGTCAAAGATGAAAGAGTGATATGGCTTTTGTGAGATGAGGCGTTTATCTAATCCCGCTTCTTGACGACTGCCACTGATTGGTGTTAGTTCCGTAACAGCTTTCCTATACTCTCAGTACGAGTGAAGTAACTTAAAATATTGGTGTCCAGGGTCAATCCAGCTAAAATAACTATCCTCTTCTAACCTAGAACAAATAAATAAAACAGCTGTCCATCCTTTCACTGATAACATAACAGTGTGGAGGAGGCCTAAATCTCTCTTGATGTCTCAGGCTCCTGCTGGGTTACTGAAAAAGATCAGTGTTGACCTAAGCTCTTCCCCCAGACCTTCCCCACCTCCCATCCTCTTTTCTTAGTTTCTACAAGCATTTCTCTCCCCTTTCTATGTTTTACTCTGTAGAGATAGAGATGCTCTTCCTTTACATGGCCAAACAAGTGAGTAGAAGACTAGTTCTTTTCCCACCAGACTGTGGTAGCAGCACTATTGCTTCAGGGAAGTAACAAATGTCAGGACGCACAGCTTTAAAAGCAACAGAATTTGGCCAAATCTATCAAAATTACAGCTCGTATTGTAGCAAAAAGAGGTAAATGGGAGCAAACCATTGTCAGTTCTCAGGATTTGGCTGGGAGGGAAAGGAGGAATTATATAAACATGGTCAATAAGATGGAGGACACTCACCTTACCTTTGCAATTCTAACTACTTAACTTCTTGATAAATAAAAAAATCCTGTGTTTTTGTATGTTACAGAGTTTGAACAGTGTTTTGTTCCACACGATTGTTTGACATTTTATCATTTAAACTGATTAATTCTGAAAGCATTGGGGATACCACATTAGCACTAGCAGAGAAAAAAAATACAGAATAATATAAGGTTTCTAAAGTTGCTACGAAAGCAACTGTCAGAAATTACACTTGTATATAATGCTGACAGACTACATTAAAGAATTCCAGAGTTTCATTTAGGCTAAATAGGTCTCCATGGTGTTTCAAGTGTGATGTTGCTAAGTGGTCAGTCCATCGGTTGCCATTGGTAGACAATTTCAAATGGACCTTAGGACCGACCCTTAGGTTGAGAATAGAGATCAAAGGAAATTTCTGACCCCCCCTAGAAATAACCTGCCCAGTTTTCCTGCTCTATCTTTAATGTTTCATTTTATATCACTTTTCCACTCCCGTATGTGCTAGCACAGCAGTTTAATCTTTCTCTTCCAGTTCTCTGTGAAAAGGTCCCCAAACTCACACCAGTGCTGGCACTGTAGCTATCTCTTCATCTTTCTCCTTCCTCCTAGAAGCAGTCTGAACCACTAGCCATCCAGGCCCTTATTAATTCTGTCTTCTAATGATTTATTAATTGGAACAGGGGAGCAGTACATCTGGCAACATTTACATTTGCAATTAGGGGATCTGATTCTCCATAGCAGAAGTCTAATTTTATTATTTGGCTTAACTTAGAAATAGTCAGATGGCTTAGATATGAAGAAATTGGTATTACTGAGAGATACAGAAATCTGGAGAGAACGAATCCATCCCTTTGTTGAATATCTTGAGCCAAATTTGCTAAAATTATGCACTCTCATGACATCACATTTGATATTTTGTATGTTTCTATACAAAGCTTTTTACTTTCTATTTAAATTGATTATAAATACTGCCAGTTCTGCTTTTTTTCCAAACTTCGTGTAGGTGATCTGAGACAAGTGGCTTGACCTCTCTGTTCTTTAGTTAGTTTAGGAAGATAATGGGGCAGAGTTATATAACCTCCAAGAATAATAAGAATAGCTTCTGACCACCATTTTAGAGGTAAACAAGATTATGGAAGTGGGGGAGGATTTATTAAAAAAAATTATTTTGGCAAAGGTATTTCATAGGCTCAGGAATGGGAATTGTGGAGAATAATGGGGAGAATCAAATATTTGAGTAAATGCTAGGAATAATAAAAAACGCAACAGAGGTATCTTCTGGGCAAAGGTCTGAACTTAATGAATTCTGAAATTTATTTAAACATACCTGCAGCTTCTCTTCTATATATTAAGTATTAAAAGGGATCTTTTTTAAAATATAACCTTTAGCATTTTTCTAAACCTCCATTTCTGCACTTAAATATAATAACATGTAATATTCTAATGCAGCTGAATGTTTCAAGTATTTTGAACCCCCTAGGACAGTCATGCTAAGCTGGTTATACTATCTTCAGCACATCTTTACTAGATGCTACAATCTAAACATGCTAAGCAGGAACTGCATTGTTACAGGGCTCATTCTTTCATTGCTAAATTCTAACAGGAATTTTCTGGATAGTGAACACGCAGAACAGTGGGCAGTTATAATTGTGCATGGGTGTGGGTGTGTCTCCAAGAGATCCGAGTAGCACACAGTGCCTAGCTCCTTCCCTAATACAGTCTAAAACATGGATAACTCTAAAAATCTTTCTCTATAAGCCATTTCACCTGCAGATTAGAACCTATACGGATGAAATGAGAGCAAGCTTAGGACATAAATCCATCCCTAAAGCATATGCCAGGATATGGGAGTCACACCTTCTACAAAGGGAATGACGTGAGGTAAATGACTCTGAAGGACTTTCTCCTGCCCTATCTTTAAGCAAATGTAAGGTTCAAATACCCATACAGAACTATTCACAGGATTTCCATTCCAATTTTACCTCCGAGGCCTTTGTAGTATATATTGGACACCTCTGTACAGTGATATCATGCTATCTGAATATCTGTGATATGTATATCATAATAGATGATGATGCTTTCATAGCAGATCCATAAATAGATGTTTTACCATTTACTGAAATATGTTATGAAAGTACAGAGAAGGATCCAAAACACATCTATCACCCCATTTCTTTATGCCTTCACATTCTCAGCAGTTCTTTTATCACCCATCTTTATGCAGGCATTTCTTAGGTCTTAAACATTTCAACTAGCCACAAAGTCTACACAAAAAAAGTCTGGAAAACCACTGTAATAAGTTTTAAACTGTGATTTAATTATGAGATTTGGTTGAAATTGATAGCATGTAGGCTGGCTAGAGCAAAGCTTTTGGAATTATCCCATACCATGTACAGGGAATATAATTTACAGTTTTAAAGACATTAGATTAGAATTTTGAGGGAGTCAAACTTATTTTATTCAGCCTAAACTCCGCAAAGTATGCTTGGCAAAGGGTATAAATGGAGCAGCATCATTCACTTTCCAGAACCAAAATTCTTTTCTCTGGATGATCTTCAGAGGGACCAAGGAATGGGGAAAATAGCTTTATTATACCTATTAAAATAATGTGCTGTAAAATAGCAAGGTGATAATGATCAGATTGATAAAAACAAAGCACCCAAACATCTGACTAACTGTATTAAATAGGAACTATAGTATCTGTTCTAATCCTTCCTGTTCCCTTGTTTACCTCTAAAATGGTGGTCCTTCCCTCCTTCCAGACCTGAAAACTTGCTACATAAGAGTTTGACTAATATGTCAAGGCTTCAGTAATATCTTTTATATTTACAAACTTTCAGGAATTATTTAAAAGTGCACAAAGACGTCCTACTTGCTTCTAAAATATCCTAGAGAAAATCCTATATAGATATTTCTACTAGGCAGAAGTGAGGGCCAAAATATTTATCTGTAAAGCCAACAACCTCAGTGGGCCTTTTCCTTCTGTTTCAAAGAATAGTATTGACACACACACAAAAAAATACACATCTTTGCAGAAGTCAGACAGAATTCACTGCTTATAGTACCTCTCATTAGTCTGTCAAATGTGATTTTTAGAAGATTTGTTAGGCTTTTTTCTCCCATTTGACAGTGATCAGACCTAATGTCTTCAACACAGGTATGAGCGTTTTCAGGATATCATTGCTCCATCATGGTTTTGAATGATTTTATGCTCTTATTAGAGATGGATAATTCCTAATACCTTTCATGCAGTTTCTTTGTTTTCCTTTTCTTAAGCTGGGTAAGAGTCACAGTCCACAAGTAGCTGAGTAGTCGATTTGTCCATAGTTCCTTCTCTCAAGCGACTGTCCTTCATCTGCTCTTCCTTTGTAGGGAACCCCGCATTTCAGCCCACTTTGGATTTTGTCACCAGGTTGTAACACCCAATTTACCAAACAAATTGTGTCCAGCAGAGGTGTCTTTGTCTCTACTACAGATGTACCTCTGGAAAGTGCAAAATGAACAAAGGAAAAAAAACCCCAACCCACAGTGAATTTTCTTCTAAACCTTTCCTTGCAACTTAACTAAGGCTTGGAAGATGCACCATGATCAGACAGCACTTTGGTGGCAAGGCAGCCACCTTTAACAGAGCAGTCTCTCTCACTGTCCAGTCACTCAGTACATGCATCTGTAGACCAGGGCTTTTGTTTAGCATGTCCATTTCAAACTTCTTAAGAATGTTTATTCAGCAATCAAAAGGTTTCTAGCTGAGCTCAGATGGCACTGGAGTAGAGAAAATCATAAGTAAAACTGTTTTATAAAGAAAAATTGCAAGAATTCAGTCTCAGTATTTTTGGTGCATTTGTTTTTGTTGGGGTAGGGAGGTGGTGAGTAACCACAGCAGGATTATAACAAAGACATTTCAGAAAGTCTTGGTACAGTTAATCTTAGTCTATTTGCCTAACATACACTAATAGGTAACACATGCAACTCTTTAGTGAAGAGGTTTTCTCAAATTATTTTTCCTTTTTGTATCCTAGCAATAACATCCCTAACAAAAACAGCAATTAATATTTCATAACTAACTGGTAGGAAGTTTGGGAAAATCTATTAAAATTGAGATAATGCTACCTGATCTTTTAATATTTACAAATGTTTTCTTTTTAATATCCTCCATAAGGGCTGTCTTTTTCTCCTTCTGTCTCTGTTCTTCTTTATCCAGTGGGAATGACTTTGATTGCTGAGTATTAATGAATGTATGATTAGTTCAACTTATCATCATTTGTTTTTGAGTTATTAATACAGTTGGAAAAACTGTGAGAAAAGTGAGCTTGGAATAGGAAACAACTGGGATCATATCATGTAGGCCTACTGAGACACCCCAATGGAAACATGCAGCTGGAGCAGACATATTTATGAATGTGTTATACGCTTTTCATATGGTTTCTTCCTGTTTTCCTCTCTGAAGCATCTTCTCAGGAAAAAAAAACAAAAACAAACACTTTCCTATGTTCCTGTTACTTCAGCAAGCTCTTCCAGATCTCCACTACTTTTACGAAAAGCAGCAGAGAAACCAAACATCTGGCAACTCACCAAGCCAGAGTGACTGGGAAAAGCAGAAAAATTCCTCAGAGAGTGAACAACATCTGTTTGATAGGCAGTGAAAAATAAACCAGCAATAAACTCATTTTAATGGCAAATAAAATGTAGATGGGGCTAAGAGAAGTTTTTCTAAAAACGCTGATTATTCACATTATGCAATTAAACTGGCATTATTATATTTGACAGTCATGGAAAAGCAATTGTGAAAGGCTTATGTGCTTAAAGCAACTGATCTAAGGGCCTAATTTTGTGTTTGTATAGCAAGAAAAATCTACCTTTCAAACTCTCCTGAGTATTTTCTTGAGCAAAAAGCTATGAACCTTGCCTATTTCAATCCCAAGTAAGTTGTAAAGGAGATACTGTGCTCACTGGGTTAAGGTCTGAATGAAAAACCTGTGATGGTCCATGATCTGTGAAAATGTTATTAAAAATACAAAAAAAAAAAATTAAATGCTGCCTTGTTTAATCAACAGATCGTAATCAGATAAACAAACCTGAAATTAAATGCAACTAAACCTTTATCATTTACTGCAAATTTCATCATGGTTCTACATAAAGTCATTGAAACCAATTTGTATACACCCTCCTCAACAGGAGGATGCATTCCAGATGCAAGTACCTGTAAGTAAGCAAAACAATATTTGTTTTCCGGGTTAGAAACTTTAGAGTTCCTAAACCTTTGTGTATTTAACACAAAAACTTCACACTTCATAACGAACTATAAAATGATGCTTTGGGAAGGCACAGACTTGGAACTTCTTGGTGTGTGCTGTATGTCTAATTGGCTTTGGAAGAAGTTACAGGATCCTTTCTCTAAATTTCCTACTAATATAATATGAAAAATACTGAAAACTAAGAAATAGTCCCTACTCTACTAATATACCTATTAAATTTATCAAATTAGTACCCTTCGGGCTATGCACGACGTGTGCAGAGGAGGAAACGGGATGTTGTCTGATAAGCCTACAGAACGATGAAGGTGAGAAAGAACAAGGTAAGACACGAGACAAAAGTATGTGAGCACCAACACATAAAGACGCAGCTTTATATATAATGACCTCTTGAATCAACATATCATGATGTAAACTGTTAGTGTTCACGTCCATAAGGCCTACACTAACAAATTCCACTGATATGAGCAAAGTTGCAGAGAATACCAAGTATCAATACCCAAGGAAGTACTCACAGACAAATACATACAGTGACAAGAGCTCTGCCACAATTCAACCTTAATAAAAGTACACTTGGTTCTGCCTTACACTTGCCTGCATAACCTAAAAGGCGTTAGATCATGATAGCTGCACCAGCAGACATACAATAATTTATCCTTTTCTTTGCCTTATGACACACATCAGTGATGCATCTCAGGCAGTACAAAGCACCAAAAGGTACTTTTAATTCCTTAACAGTCGGGAAGATGCCTAAAACGAAAATCTTTATGGGAAAAATTTTCCTGACTACTAGAGGTTTGTCATAATTTCAAGGGTTCATGAAGAGTCCAAGGATTTTTCATATCCATCTTGGAGTGTTTAAAATAAAACAGTTTCTACATGTGAGATACGACTATCTTTTTAACATTGAGGAAAGTTCTCCTACTGTATCTTCTGTCTGAGAAAATAATTTGTGATACCATAACGTGATATAGTTTTGCAGCTGGAAAGGGTGATTTTTACAGAGAGGTGTATTCACTATGATTTATTTAAACATTTGCCTTTCCAAAGTGGAGACATTTGCTTGGTAGAGTTTGTTGAGTAGTTTAGGACAGCAGGACGCTTGCTTTCTGTTATAAATCATGTTTCAAGATACTAGTGCTTTACATAATTGTAGCAACTTTGCAGTTCACATAATAGTGAATGCTGATGATCTCAGGGAAGAAAGTATTTACATTTTAATAGCAATAATAATGTTCCTCTAAAGTGAAAAGCTATCAGATTGCCTATGGTTTTGCTAGTCATTTGGGTGCTTTAACCAAACTGTTCGTGAAGCTATTCCAATATCTACTGAAATGCCATTATCTCTGTCCTGAAAATATATAGTAGCACTTTGTAAGTGCTTTGCTTAAAAAACTATTTTCCTGATATGTTTGTTTGCAATCTGGTAGAAGAATCAATCCTGTTGTATTTATAGAGCACAGATCAAATATTGGTTGTTACAAACTTGTGCATTTTCATGTTCTTGCACATTTCACATCCCTTTGTAACATGAGCTTTCAATACAGTGGAGTTGGGCAGGACAGGCTCACACTGTAGCATAGATTCTACTTCAGCAAACCTACATTTTGCACAATTCTTCCCAGGAAAAAGCAAAACTGAAAAGCCAACCTTAGATTTTAAACGTGCAATATAGTACAATGTGCACCACACACAATTCCTGTAAATTTGCCTGCTGTAGGTATTTGGTGAATTGTATGCTATGATGATCTTAAATATGTTTAATGTCATTTTTTGCTTGACAAGGTAGCAGTTTATTTAAGTGTCATCCACTGCTGAGTGGAAGAAAAACTTCAACTTAACCAAACATAAGCTCATACTGTAACCAGTTTTTAGTAAAATCAGCCATAGGTGACGTAGTTGTATTGAAAGTTCCTGCACTTCACAGTTCTTACTCTTTTCCCCATACAGTCAAACTTCAAGCATAGGACATAGGTCCTTTCAATCAGTTACATAATTATTTATTTCTTTAAAGGATCTAGTCATGAGGATAGAGCTAAGTAAATCACTGAATTTTCAGATCATTGTTTTCTTAATAATTAAGTAATATTCAATGTTTTGTATTAACTCAAAATCATCTGTAACAAGTGAGTCTAAATTTCTTATTTGAGTTCTTAAAGGTAGAGTCTGAAAACTGTTTCATTTCTAAAATTGCAAACTTGATTTTTTAAAATCTGAAATACCTATTAACGGTTATGCAAGTTATTTAAAATATGTTAGCTCACTTGAACCTACAGTCCTCAGTGAAAGGATCTAAACTAGTTACATCACTTACTCAAAGTAACACATGAACTTAAGTATCTAGCTTGTACTTGAAAACAAACCCACCAAATCTACTGAAAGGTTCTCATTGATTTTAACGGGCTGAGTAAGACAAAAGGGTCCAAATTAAAAAATGTAAATTAAGCTGGGGAAGGGGAAAAGCAAGAGATTTGTTTCCATAACTGCCATTGCTAGCTGGCTGCTGGATGAAGACAGCGGACACACAGTATGACACTCTTCTTTGTCTAAGGCGAAGAGACTCACAGATGAGGTTCTAGGGATTCCCAATGGCTCCTCTTACCATGCAAGGACAGGTCTGGAGCGTCAGTCACACTGAACGCCAATCATCTACAGTAAAGCACAGGGTATAAATCTAACGTCCCCATTGATTTGTGTTCGTTACTTTAACAAACGTCATAACCAGAAACAACTGGTTGTTTCAGTAACTATGTTATAATGAATTTTTTTCCCTTAACACAAATGATATTGTAGTATACTTAAAAAGTTGACTGTCAAATAAATTACACAGGAATAACTGGCTTCCACATTACAGAAAGTTCCAAAATTTACATTTGATTTTTCAGCTTAAAATGGACTGAAATCTTTATAGAGAGTGCCTGGTGGAGGCTTTTAGGACAGGTTTCTTTTTGACTTGCTGGTATCTTAATTCTCTTGTCACTTCACTTGCCACACCTAAGACTTGTTACTGCTACATGTCACTGTTCTGATTTAAGAACTCCAGAGAATTCAGTCAGAGAGATGGAGATTTTAAGTTGTTCTCTGGAGTAAAAAAAACATTTAACTTTACAGGATGGAAATGCCACCAAAGATAAAGACACTAAACACATGTGACATTGCCCTTGAAACGACAAGTAATTACTACCACAAGTGACACTCGCGCACCAATGCTTGAGACACTTACTGATAATGTAATAATAGACCACCAAGACGATACAGAAATTCTCCATTAGACTGGAAGAAATTTGATAAACAGTACAAGTTTTTAAAAAATCTGCATGATTTTAAACACTTCTCTGACATTCAGCATGCTTGAATTTGAACTCTTTCACAAAAGATTCACCTTTACTTGCAGATCTGAGCACTGATAACATACCAAGCCTGTTGGCAACTCCCTTTGACTCCAGCAGGCCTCAAAGAGCATTCTAAGATGTCAAAGAACTGTTTTCTTCTCTCATGAAAGCCAAAGAGAAATTAATTATATCCCACAGCAGGAGCAGAGAACATACTTGTACCTTGTTTTCCAAAATGCAAGTGCTGTGACACAGTCATGTTTGGCAGCCTTTTCTGCACATGCCAGTACATACCAGGTTATTGGAGGCACAAGTGTTCTACGCAGACAACACTAACTAGCTTTATGAATGAATGCACATTTGCACACACAGCTATGATACTTCAATGTACAATTTAGATACAGGATATAATTACTTCCATTGCATTTGCAGGCATTAAGAACAGAACAGCAACAGAACTATTTCAGCCTGTTCAAGCTGATTGTCTGGTTGTTATTGTTACATATTTGTGTACCGGTTTTACATTTTCTCTTGAGAATTTTATGAAAAACATGGAAGTGAGGCATCACACCATTCACCAAACCATACTTACACAAGTCTAAATAATGCAGTTCCCAGAAACGCAGTTTCCTCATCCGTGTAAGATTATAAATGTCAAGATATACCATGTGAATACAGCAGTAAGTAAAGGCAACTTCCTTTGGTTCCTTTCAAAGAAAAGTATCGTAGAAGGATAAAGCATAATATATGTAATCCTTTTCCCAGCTTGTATTCAACAGCAAATAAAGTTCTCTCCAGTGGTAACTGATGAAAATTAAAATAGTAACATCTCAAGTACCCACTCGGAAGACCTGATGAAGGTTGTGCAAGAATAAGTAATGCTTCTTCACTTCCAGCAATAAATTAAGTGGGCTTAAGCAAACAAAATGCAAGTTGGTACAACAGGTAAACATAATAAAACATCTACTTAAAGCAGTCAGAACAATTAGCAGGAGGCAAAACTACTATCCTTCCACAAGCCCCCCCACACACAGTCACAAATGTGCTGGGTACCAGCAGCAAGCTAATACTCTACCCATGCCCCATTTACATCTGATTCTTAGTACACTATGCAAGTTCAGAGAAGTCCCCATGATGGGCAGGTCAATCCCTTAGTTCTGCTGAAACTGCAGGACCTGGAGCCTCTCCAGCTGAGGCCAGTCTCAATAGCCACAGCTTTAGGGCTGCACCAGGAAGCCCCACACAAGTTTTCGGTGTAAACAGCCACAACCAAGCAACTCACCATTTACCATCACTAAGCCTCTATTCTCTTGCTGCTCTTTGCCACCACAACTTCATGGGAAGAAATCACTTGAGTCCTTTAGGCAAAAAAGCAAACTATGTTGCAGGAGTCTTTTCTTTTGCTCTGCTTTCACTTACAACTTTCACCTCTCAGTAGAAGCTGCAGTACTGGCTAGGGCCATTGTTCATTCTAAGGTTTCTTGTTCAGAGATCTGCAGACAGGAACAAACTTCAACTTACGACAACAGGGCATTTTTAAACAAATATATCCCATCTGTCCATAACTGACATGTAAATGAGGCCTGGCTAATCCAGTTAGCTTCTCTTACTCTCCACAGGTCACCGACAAAGTGCTCCCTCTTACTCCACTTCTGCTCCTCAGGAAAGAGGCACAGATCTGCATTTCTTTTTCTTATCCACATAAGTCAATAGTAGGCTGCTTGCTCTTTTAAGGCCTCTTGCATATTACTATTACGTATTTGCTTAAATAGTCCCAAATTTAACAATATGTCTTCCTCTAACAGATTTTTAGCAATGCATTCTTACATTAGAACTTTTTCAGAACTATGCCAATTTTACTCGGTCATATAATTATTTTTTTCTTTTACTCTTAACTTCCTGAAAAATGCCCCATTGTTAGACCTTCAGTGGTTAAAGATTTGCTCTAATCATGTTTCAGGATCAAAACTATAATAGGTGTAATTATGATTTTGCAAAGTAAATAACAATATTTAGTTACACTCCAGCTCCTCAAGAGAATAACATATAATTACCAAAATCTAATATTTTAATTTAGTATCTTCGCTGCAACAACACATTGGGTTTCTAGCATTACAATAATTAATGAGCTTTGGTTTGAAAATTAACTTGGACTGTAAATAATTAAGCATCTCCATATTTATATGTCCACAGGAATTTGTTACACACAGCAGGAAAACAGAGTCTATGCAACAAACCAAGGCTGAATTTCTCATTCAAAGATATTTAACACATATGGTAGGGGTGTGGCTATGCTAGACATAGCATGGACTTTTTTACTATTTATTATTAAGATTAAATCATTGACATAATAGAAAAAAAAAGACTGATTTCCATTTAGGCTCTTCTTTAACAAAACTTAAATTATCTTCTAAAAAACCATAGTACTCTAAATTAATGGTTTTAGGCACTATCAAATGTTGTATCATCTTCAAATTCAGCGCCAAACACCAGGCAGTTAAATGAGTCTCCACTAGCCTAGCTGATGTCGCTATCATGTAAAGCCATAGTATTCCTAGTCACTTATACCTATAGAACTTGCATCAGAAAATTGTTTTTACTGAAGAAGATAGAGTTTTTGTAACCTTGTGCTCAAAAAAAGTCAGCTTCCATTATATATTTTTATTAGGGAAATGAGCAATACCATCTAAATATAGGGTTTTGCCAAAAGGGAAAAAATAAACTGTTCTGCCGTGGTATCTCCTTTCTCCTGGATTCCATCTTACCAAGGTTTGAGCTTTTTAGTCACAGTTCCTCACCACAATACATCACATTCATTCTACTGTTCTCATTCACGCACCGTTGTGAGAGACTCCAGCCAGTAACTGGGGCCTAAAAGGCCCTAACAAGGATATCAAACGCTTGAATCACAGTTCCCATGCAGAACGGCAGAAGACTTCTTCCAGAATCAATACTTCCCATTTTGGGGCAGTCATTTGAAACTCATTTTCCCAAGCAGACTTAGTGCCTGACAGAATATGGCTAAATAGCATTAATTATAAGGCAACTGCTGTATGGTACAGTAGTAACAGCTCTACAACAAACTTACAATGACAACAGTAGCTCTCAAATGTTTGCCAAAAGTTCCTGTCTCACAATAAGAGAAACACGAAGACGTGGACCACCCAGACAGTTAGAATCTTGGAAGGAAGTATGAGCATTTTTGACCAAAAAAAAAAAAAAAAAAAAGGAAAAAATAAGAACTGAGTCCTGATGGCCTGAAGCTTCAATGAGAATTCAAGATATTGGAGAGGAAGGAGATAAAACGTATTTAAGATTCAGTTACTGTTAGGCTTAGCTGGAAGCTAAAGAAATGGATTTTGGAAATCATTACAACAGTGAAGCAGCAAAACTAGATCATGAACTCATTTCTGTAACATATTATAAAGAACCTTTATACAAGAATTCCCCCAAATCCTTCAAGAACAACACAGCTGCAAAGCAATTTGCTGAGATAGTATTTTTTCTGCCTCCATTGTGAGCCCCTTTGTAACAGTTTCAGTTCTCTTCATTCTCAGTTTGCAGAACACTGCATATGGGAATGATCTTGAAGTACTGAGGATGCCTTGAAGTACCATAGGAAAAGGTCTGCAAGTAGTGTAAATCACTGGATACCACCACTGAAACTATACTATTTTACAAAAGCTAAGGATCTGTCCTGCCAAGTTCTCTTAAGTATCTTAAAATAATACATTGCTTACAGCACTTTACAGCTACATATTCAGCCTTAAGTATCCAGGATTGTTAATGCTGAAAATAATTGTGTTTTTAAATGATACATTGCAACAGAGGGTCATTAAATGAAAAATGAAAGGAAAAGAATTAGAAGCATTGGTATAAGCATATTTCAGAAAACTGTTTTGAGAAAGATGAAAACAAAGTAGGGCTTAGCCGTTTCTTTAATTATTGATTTTAGCTTTATTTCCTTTGCTATATAAAATTGCTTTAAGGAAAACAGATATATGTAGGTATTGCACAGTGCTCTCATTCTGAATTCTCTTAAAGTAAAAAAATATATATTTTGAATTGACAAAAAAGAACTAATATTGTCTAAACAGAATTATCAAAATAATTAGGATACAGAGAAAAGTTTCAAAATACTGTGGTATGAATAGAGTTATACCTGTCAGCTTTTATAATTCAAACAGCTGTTTTTTATTCAGGATAACTGACAAATATAATCATCCTATCCATATTACAAAGGCATTTGGGGAAATCAAAGAAATCTCCACATAAAATACAGTCATACGTCACAAGCCAGAATAAAGGCCTACGCAAAGCGCATGAAGACGGGTTTCATCCGTTATTGATTTGTGAAGTGATGGATTTCTGTGAGAGAAGTGGAAAGACACAAAGCATCTGTGTGAGACAGGAATGAAAAAGAAATGATAGAGAAAAAGGGCAAGAAACCATGGACACAACCTGAATAAGCAATGGAAGTCTGACCCTGAAAAAAACCTGTTTAGACAGATTTTTAAGCTAAAACTCTCTTGGCTTTTGATTCCTCAAGTCAGAAACAGTAGTTTTTGCATATCCCTTATCAATAAACAGGAATCTGTTAAAATATACACTTGCTTCTTTTCTCAATCAAACATCTCTCCTTCCTAATAACCAATAGGTTGCTAAATTTTGGCTAACCACTGATGCAGGAAAAAAAGGAACAACATACTCTACAAAATTATAACATTTTGTGAATATGAAACTGTTTTATCTAATAGTGAAAAAAATTTCACCAGCAGTATGTTGTTTGTTCTGGAACTTACCTTATTTTGATTTTTCATTTGACTGTGTCTAGTTTAATAACCAAATAGCTTACAAACAGTAGATGGAACAACACTGTCTGTTTATCATATTTCCAAAGTAGGAGACCTGTTGCTTTTCTGATTCCAATTCTGCTGGTTCTTGTTTGTTAGAATACATTTTCTTCTTAGAAAGCAGAAACAACCGTGCTATCAGGTCTCCATATTGTCTCTTTACGAGATCTTAATTTTGCATTTCTTTCTTCCTAAAACACGTTCCATTCAATAAATCTGTATTTCATAAGGGAAAGAGTAATGTAAATCAGCTTTTAAAGTTATTTTTATTCTATTTAAGAATGTTAACTGTTTTCCTAAACTAATGCTCTAAGCTATTTGACAAGGATGTAAAATTAAACATTTGAAGGTCTGAATATTTGGACCTGCATTTCATCAAGCATAGTATATTGAATTTGATTATTTCAAATTCATACTTTGGCTTTGCTAGGACCTTAGTGGAATACAAATATTTTATCAGATATGTTCACTTTGCTTTCTCTCAAACACAAAGGCAAATACAAAAGAGAACATCCTTCAGCACAGGTGAATTTTCTGCCAATAATTCTCTATTGTCTCCCTCCCATTATCAATCCATTTGCCCCCATGTGAGAACTAAGACACAAAACAGAAAACACCAGCCCATATATCTGTGATACACTCAGAGCAGGATATGTTTTTGACTGGAAGACTTTTTCAGCTAAAAATAAATTTCTTAAATTTATTTTCAAATTTTCTATTTATTTTATGCTATAAAAAATAAAATACATTGTGAAGTATCAGCACACATTTCTCCTTTTTCAACCAGCTGTACTCTAATAAAGTTCTTAAGTGAAAAAGCTTTAAACATGTATCACGTTGAACTTCTTACTCCTAAGAGCAAACTCACAAGGCACAAAGGACTACCATCACTTCAGAGTTTAAAAGCTCATCATCTCTGTAACAGATTAGCTTCTGCAAGTTTCAGTAAGAAGGTGAGAGGAAAACTAATCTACTGATTGGCAGAATGCTAGATTAGCAATTAAACTAAATCAGCATGATCATCACTTTATCATGATCCCAAATCCCCCAAACCTACAGAACTGTCGTTCCCTGATCTGCATGCTTCAGTTCTCTAATCCTGGAATGCAGGAGCTTTATAACTGTACCTGCTGTCCCTTTTAACATTATAGATAGCCTCTTACTAAAGAGACCCCAAATTTGTGAGAGAGATGAGAGACAGCTCACAGAAAGACAACAAAAGAATCCATTATTAATGCTGCAGTAACATATTATCTGCTAAAATATTCTCATTTAATGGACAGCAAATGAACAGCCAACTCTCACCATCTATCCAATTTCCACAGTGTAGCCAGAGCAAAGCGAAAACCATTTGGTGGTATGGGCTGCCTCCTGTCCTGAGAACACTCCAGCCCAAAGCTCTAATTCTGTATCTTCAATGAGAGTGTTTTCTAAACTCGTGAAGTCTCTGGGGTCTTCCTAACAGAATTGTTTTGGGAAGTTCACCATGAGGACACACATGTACGCAAATGCGGAATAAAGACTGAAGTTATAAACAACTAACCAGGTGCTGAAGAGAACGGACCAGAGAGGGAAAGACAAAAAAGCTTTCTTCTTCAGAAAATACATACCTGCTTGCCAAATCTAGATAGATTTCCTCAACAGGAGGCATGTAGATCTGTCTGATAACAGGAATCAAATTTAGTTGAGTACCTAGTGTAAATTTAGCCAAAGGGATAAGCTTTCACTCATATGGCATCACCCCGGAAAGTAAACCCAGGAACACACCATGTACCCTTGAGCAGCAGGGTGAAACATTTTGGCTCAGAAGTTTTCCATGTCCCCCAGATAAACTCTGCTGAAAGCTTTACTACAACTTTCAGTGAAATTCACTGGTTTTTTACGTTCCTGAATTTTGTTTGTTCTAGTTTCAAGTAATCCTAAAGTCAGATCATAAGACTCGGCTGCATTTCATATTAGTACTTTTCATTAGGGGTGAAAAAAAAAGTTGGAGGACTTTGGAGAGAAAAATTACAAATTCAGGCTGACAAGTGATGCTGATTCTTCACTATATTGTCAGGAGGATGAGATGCACAGAAAGCTACTAGCTTTTTACATAGCATTTTAGCTAAGCACAACACTCTGCATGACTGTGATCTTGTCTGAATGTAATTGGCTCATTAACCAAAACCATTTCAAAGTCAAGAAAAAGCACAAATATGCACTTTGACGGATGAACACATACATTTACTTTCTACAAGCAAGGCTGATTCAACCAACCATTCTGATTGTTAATGTGCGTTTATTTAAAAACTACCTTTCTGTGTCTTGAAATAGAACTGATGCTTTATCAAAATGACTGGCATTTCCTGCTCCTTTTTACCTAGTCTGCTAGTAAGTCAGAGGGGTTGTATTCTACCTTGCTAACTCAATCTGCATTTGTTTGTCACCTGGCTTTCAAAAGACTGTCTGCTAACACATTGGTCTCATCCACTGAGTGTTCTGTGAAAATCAATTTACTACTTGGCGTGTTTGTCTGACAATCAGGTAATAAAGTACTATTTGGAGCAAAGTCTGTGGTGGGACAAAAGTATCTCTCTCTAGCTGAGAGCTGCATATTTGATTATGAGGAAAAAAAGGAACCACAAAGATCCTCTTCTATTCAGCACCAGCAGGGGAAACTGACTCAATATTCTATATTTCAGATAAATATACACCTCAAATTTGTTAGGAATGGATGCATCAGTCTCTCCCCCCTTCCTCCACCTTTTCCACCAAAACATGCACAGCTATTTACAGTTGTTAACTACAATGGCTGCTTTTGGCATGCTACCAAAAGATGACAGATTATATATATGTGTGATGCCAAATCAGTTATCAAGAGACAGAAAATTAGGTAAGGATCTGAACACCCTAAATGGGATTTTAGGCACACAGGACTGACTACACAGACTCTGATCCAGTTAGCCTAGTTTCTAGCACCACTGAACCTTGGTAGGTACCTAACTTCACTAGTACTTCCATAATGAGCCTTAAAGTTACCTAAGCTTCTCAACCATCTGATTGCAGATGTACCTATCCCCCATCTATCCTCTAGAGTAATCAGTTTTTCCACAGAAAGATACCCATTGCTTTAAATCTGCCTGAATTGCCCAAAACATGCTGCTCTAAATAACTGTTGTCTCTCACCTTCCACATTTCTGGAATGGAAGAGCAGATGAACGGAAAAAGCTACAGGAGAATGAGCTATATTACTATAATGTAGGACAGACATTTTGGGGAGGATGGAGGAAGGATTTGGGAAGTCAAAGGGATGAGAAATAACAACAGTAAGTTTCCCACCCGCCACACACATACATACACACAACTTTTTGGATCAATGGCTGGCTTCTGTATGGTAGGTCATACTATTAAACTGTCAACCTTGCTGAAGTAGCCCTGTGTCAGGATAGGGTTTTAAATATAGAGAAGCTGGACTAAAATGACTAGAGGGTGTCTAGTCTCAGTGCCTAATAGTGAAGGCTAGGAAAGGAACTGGTAAGAAATGAGTAGGGAAAGAAGGACTGAAAATAACAGAGTGGCAGAGAGGTGAATAGACAGCAGATAAGAAGGCAACTGTGATGCAGAGAGTCCAGATCAAGTAGATTATGCAATGTTTGCATGCAGACAGGAGAGCTGGTGGAGCCTGGGGCTACAGGAAAATGATGGTAGAGTAGAAATGAGGAAGGAAATACAGGAACAGGAATACATGCACAAGAATACAGGAATACATGGACAAGAGGAATACATGCACAAGACCAGAGAGAGAACAGGAGAACACAGTGAACAAGAACCAGATAGAGACATGTCAAGCTGAAAAGACTGAGGTCAGAGCCTTGGTGTCGCTATTCCTAAGCAAAACTTGATTACATATAGAACTGTGTAGCAACCTATGAAAACTGCTTATAACTAGTAGAATAGACAAGAGTTGTATTTGGATTGCATACATAAATCCGGAACAAAAAGCACTAGTTGCATTGGCATCATACTTCAGAACAGGGGATGCACAACTGATCACCACAATACTCAATATATATGCAAGCATTTTGTTATCGCTGAAGGGAAATATATTGCTTCTGTTTAATCTTCTGTTTTACTGCTAATCTACGGCTCATATTTTAGTTAACAGTCTACTGCTTCTGTTTGGCCTGGTACTCACCGCCTTTGAGGCTTGGTTATAATTTGGTAGCAAAACAGAGTCTTTTCTCTGAGAAGCGCTGCTCTCCTGGATTTTTGGCCTAAGAACTTCTAGATGACTGATTACCTCACTCGGGAGTGTAGCCTCTCTGCACAGTTTCAGTAGTGTTCCTCACAGCCTTATTTTGCTTGCCAAAGAGATCCATGCTGACCCAGAAGTCAGGAGGCCTACAGCCATTAGCAGAGCAAGTGACCTGGCTCCGAGTTACGATGTCAGTTACGGTAAATGTGCTTGTAATATACTGGGAAGATGAGACTGATCTCTTAAATTGGCAGATAAATGAAGAGGGAGTCTTTAGAGGCAGGAAGGCAATGACTGCAGTTAGCATTTCCAGAGAGAGGCTTACATCTTTACATTGTGGTAAAAAAGCACAATAAAAAATGAACTTTCCAACACTAGTATTTGGGAAGAGTGAATTCATCTCTGCATCTGAATGTAAAGATTTCCATGCCTCGGAGACCATCTAAGTATCTGTCTCTCACTCACCATCTGCCTGGCTGGCTACCTGGACACTACTTCTAGGAACCTCTCACTTTAATGTCAGAAGGCCTTTCCACCACAGTGGAAGGTCATGTCAATCAACTCCAAAGTCAATGTAAAGATGCAGTTGTTATTTAAGCAGACTGGATAATAACCCCTCTTTCTGTCCTAGGGGCCTAACATTCCAGTAAGTGACCGGTTAGGCTAGGCTACATGCCAGACTGAAAACCAGAATTTTATGGTATATGTAATTTGCTTTCACAAACTTTTCCAAAAACAAACAAACAAACAAACATACATACATACAAACATACAAACACACAAACAACAACAACAACAAAAAACTTTCTGGCTCCTTTGCTCCCACAGCACTTGCACATACACCCTAAGGTCAACACTTCTAAAGCAGCCTCTGCAGTCTAGAGGTAAATCCCAGAATCAGTCATCTGGCTTTCAGAGATTACTATCCCTCACTGAATTCAATGAGGATGTTGATGGGAAAACTAATCCAATTAAGAGGTTGAATACAAAGGTAGAATTCCAGCTTTAGGCATCTATTCACACTTTTTGAAACCTTAGCCTAAAATAGGTTGTACCAAATTCTACCCTTATGAGGTCACGTATTCTGAAAGACATTTTTTGCAAACTTTTAAAGCCATTTTTCACTGACTGTTTTCCTATACAAAATAGTTTTCCTGAGTAAATGTGGAATTTTCACTTATATTTTTAATTCTAGAAATCAGTTAGTAAAACAATGATTTAAATGTGATATTAAGCATATTCTACATTTTTTTCCAAGTATATTTGCTTTTAAGAAGTTGGAGTAAGGTAGAGCTCATCCACTGGCTTATCTAGTTCCAGTACCTTTGTAGCAGTGGCTTCAGCTTCTGTACAGTACGAGCTGCTGTGTGACAGTCATTCAACGCATATGAATGCAGAACTCTCATCCCTGCCCTGTCTGGAATTGGGAATGGTGCCCTTCCCTACTAGAGTTATCTGTCGGAAAGTTTTCTCTCAGAGATGTTTAAATACAGACAATGCCAAAAAAACTCCCTTTAAGAGTTTAAGAAAACTATTATACAATGGACCCAATCTCCAGCAAAACTTCTGAATTTCTGATTCGCTCCTTCTACCACGAAAGGAAAATCTGACTTATTCTAAGAAGCTGGAAGGACATGAGAGTAATTCAGTATGAAGAACTGCTACAGGAAACCAGGAAATCATATTTCAGAGAAAATCAAACACACATGACAAAATTCTGCACTGACTTCTGTGGAGACTTTTTGCACTGGCAGTGTTTGAAAATCAGTTAATTTTGATTTCTATTACAGGGAGATAAAGTGGTCCTGGGAATATGAATCAACTCCGAAAAATAAGCTTAGTAGGCTAGTATGTTTTAAGTTCCCCTCAATCACTGTGCACATGCTGTGTATCCATTAAAAAAACCCTCTAAAATAAAGAACCTCCCACAGAAACTTTGCAGCAGTATCTAGTATCAAAATGCAAAACTTGCCTCTCCACAGACAAGCAGAAGCAGCAGAGATCATCTCCACAATGGCAGTTAGAATACATGTGCAGATCACTTCAGCGGTGTTCTAAAACTCACTGAATTGAAGGTTTATTTATAAACCAACTCTTTCCTTCCTCTGCAGTGATTATGAGTTAAAGAAATGCTTGTCTCCCTCAATCTTTTTAAACAATCTCCTCTCAATAGGAGATATCTGAAGTTTTCTTTTCTTTTTAAAACTTCTATGCAATATTAGAATGTACAATTCGACCTGTTCTGAGCAGGGTGTCAGGTCAGACGACCTTCAGGGATCCCTTTCAGCCAAAACTACGATTCTGCTGCCAGGTGATTTATTCTACCTGGTAGGGTAGCACAATGGAATGAAGCTCATTCTGTCCTGTTTCTGCAAAGCTCTGATCAAGTGAAGTAGTATATGTAGACTCCATGCTATCCAAATTTCACTGCTGCTATTGATTCTATGGCTAAGACAAAAGGAAATAGGAAATAAATACAGTTCTGGATATTGAATATAGGATGTCAGTTATCCACATAAGGTCAAGCTGCCTCACACAGCACCAATAAGCCTGAATTTAATGCTTACGTATTTGTTCAGGAGTCATTTCTCCCCCTCCCCAATATAAAGAGACAGAACAGAGAGTATGAAAATGCTTTTTGCTCATTCATCTATTTAATCTCTTCCCTCCAGCCTTTTTGTTTTCTTAAGCACAAACATAGCAGGGCTGAGGAGGCAGGGTGCATATGGATGCACCTGGGACTCTTGAGAAAAAGAGAACAGTTTTATAGGCGATTACTCTACCGTTAAAGTAATAGTACTATTTAGCAACAGATACATAACCCAAGATGTTTTGTTAAGTCATTATTTCTAGATTTCTCTTGTATTGACCACTCATGAAAAGCAGCCAGGATTATATTCAGTGAGTTAGATCAAAAGACTGTTCCGATTATGGGAACTCTGCCTCACGTCTATATTACAGAAGAGGTGAAAAATTAATTCTCAGAGGAATTTAAAGCCACATATTATTGAATTCGCTTCTTTTATTCCTTTAAAGTCAGCATGAAAGCTTAGTGTGCTTATCTGATTTTAATATCTAATCATTAGATACAGAGGAGGTGAGTCAGGCTTTCAAATGTTAGCAATAGGGAAAGAAGAGAAAAAGGGAATACCTGTCTTCAAGCTATGCAGACGTAAGCTATTAATATCAGGGGCACTAAGAGTTAAAAGGTAGTCCATGACCATAAAAAAACAAGACAAAAACAGCCATTTTGAAAATTCAGATATATTTGGATGGCCATCTATGATGCTAGTCAATAGAAATCTGCACAGGTTAAAGGACCTGTACAGTGCAGTCTTCTGATTGGCAGGAACAAGACAAATTTAAGGTTCAGGAATCTTTATCAGAAATGTCAGCAACTGACACAGGTCAGTCAGATAAAATCATGTGCCAATGAGAGTTTCCTGCATTTCTAGATTACTATTTCAGGATAAAGAATGTATTTTTACCTCCCCAGTACATCTTTCAGAGTCCCTATTCATGGCTTATGTTACTATCTCTGTGTGGGTGATGCTGATAGTGTGGTGATCAAATTACATCTCTCTGCTAAAAAAAGAGTGAAGGACACTAGAAGAGTAGAAATCTCCACGTGCTGATTACGACTGGGTATATACCTACATCATTACTCATTACTGTTTCAGGTAGAACACAGAATCTTTTGGCAAAAAATATTCAGGGATTGTATCACAGCCCAAATCTTCAAAAGTATTTAGATGATGGAACTTAAATATTTTCAAAATCTAGATCTTGTGGAAAAATGTAAAAACAGTGAAGAGGTCTTTGACAGAAATGCAGCCTAATTTTTTGATTAAGAAATGCCTTGGACTTGCACCAACTTGGGTTGGTATACTGATATCATAAAAAGAACTTTCTTAGAAGGGCCATAATAAAAGCTCCCACACGTAGAGTTCTACAGGAAGTAGTATCTGAACAACTACCTATGCTAATTTTTCTTTTATGATTAATAGTCTTACCTCTTTGCGCAACATAACAGTGATTGTCAATCCTTGCACCATCTGCTCTGACTCTATCCTTCAAAATATTTTCCTAGATCATCCTATAAAGAAATCCTGAGTGCTAAAAATTTGCAATAACGATTGTACGTAAGTGTTGTATAAGATAAGCTTTATATATTTAGCAACAATAATGCATGTTGACGAACTTTAGCTACAATGTTTACCTGAAATTTTGCAAGAGAGATCTTCAAAGTTGCCTTTGAGAATGAGGACCATTTTGCTTCAAAAGTACTTTACATTGAAGTTTCTATTAAATATTTGACATCAACATTTGCTGGCTTCCTCTGAGGCATTCTTTTGCGGGGAGTAATTCAAACTTCTCTTTCTCGAGAGCATACACTTGACTCCTTGGAGTCTGCTCTGGGAAGGGACCACCACTGGTGGCCTGAAATCTACAGTCTGGTAATAGTAGCCCATTCAAAAGCTTCTTGCACTAAGCAGCCTCAACCCTTCCACAAGCTTCAGGATGCAAGAATTATCAGCTGATTGACAACGATTCCTTTGCAATTCTTGCAACTTACTCTGCCATCGCTTTAATCAGCACCTTTAACTTATGATGAGATAGCCTGCATTAGGCCACAGTCATTAACCAACATAACTAAGTCTATCGTACTGGATCACAACTGCTCTGATTAAAGTTTTCATTTCTGACTGCATCTACTGGCTTTATCCTTGCCTCTCAGACAAGTTCATTGGCACCTAAGAAAAAAGTCAGCTTCTATCAAAGGGCAGAAGAATAAAACACCTATGCATATACAATCTGCAATACATATATTACAAATATATATTACATATATATATATACACACACAGCTATATATATACTAAATTCATGCAGCTTCTAAGAAAAGAGCAAAAGAATTTAAAAACAACACAGCTGAAAACATTTCATGGAAGTGAACTGGAACATACACAAAATCAACATGGCAGTGGACAGGAACAGTCTCTCACCATTTGCCCTTTTCAAGGGCCAGAGATTTAATTTTCCTCTCTCTCTCAGGATCTTCTAATTGACAAGCAAAAGCATTCAGCACCTCTGCAAAAGGAAAAGCCTTTTCGATTTAACACAACATTGTTAAATGGGAGCAAGAGACCTGTGATTGTGCTTCCATGTATGTCACATACTGTGACATTCAGTAAGCCACAAAACAAGTGTTTTCTGGAGTGACTGATGGTATTGAGCTCCTTAAAGTGTGAATGTCAGCTTTTACAAACCATGCACCCCGTTGCAGAGGTACTTAGATTCTCACTCCTGTAACAGTACTGAAAGGCCTGAAAGTATCAGAGGTCTGAATGTAAGCGCCACAGCTAAAATGTTCTTCCTCAGGTTACCTATATGCAAACATGTCAATAATTATGCTTAACTACTTTGTAAACAAAGTTCTGGGGGAACTTGGTATCTTATTGTTCATGAGGCAAACTGAGATCAGAACATAGCAAACTTCTTAAGAGATGGGTATTACTATGCATGAATATAATGTTTGTTATCATTCGACAATAATGTATGAAGTAGAGGCATTATTAAATGCTAAACAAAAAAACTGCTGGTATCATAGACTCTTAAAATCTATTGGTTGTCTCAGTACTGGGCCACAGTGAAAGTTTTCCCTTAACCTATGTACTTTAAGATGCTAATCCTGCTGCTGAATTGGTTGTAGATCTGATGCCACAAGAAACAATGACTACATGCCAGGTCTTTACAGGAACAAACAAGTAGTACATGCTCAAGGCCAAATTAAATATTTATTAACGAATTATAACAAAGTAATTAGTGTCAAATTAGAATATACTGGAGATTTGATTAATAGTTAATTGTCTTTACTCACCTGGGAGTCCATTGCTTCTATATTCTCTGCTAAGAGAAAAATAGAAGAGAAAAAAACTGTGCATTGCATTGGAATGATGTGTAATTTTTGGAAGTTTCCCTCAGTTAAAGGAGACAGCAGATCTAAAATAAGTAAAAATGTGTTTTACATGCAAATCTGAAATGGACATCCTAATTTAAAGGCTTAATCCTGCTAAACCATTATGTAAATTACTGGTTCTTTACTAAACAAGATAGTAGGATCAAGCTTGCGTATGATTTGAACCAATGGGTGTGATTTATCCCACCTAACTTTTAGATTGCTAAAATTAAATATCTAAACTGGTTTAATGGAAACAGGATGTTTCATCCTATCTATCCTTGAAGCTTGAATAACTAGTTTAGGTTAGGTTTCTGAAGTGACATGAGATTGAGTAAAAAACAAGAGACTAGAATTCATGTCAGCAGCTGATAGGAAAGGTAGTACAGATTTTGAAGGTGGGTGTAAGATAACAAGAATTTAGAAAATGACTAATTATCACAAGAACTGGGTAAATGTGAGCTACAGACTATGTAACTAAGCAAGGATTAAAATGAAAATAAGACAGTTTGTCTTCGGCTTTAGCAAACATCTATAATCAAAAGGTCCAATTCTCTGGTCATGGTCTAGACTTGAATTAAACTCTTAATCATAGTAAACTAGCATTTGATGCTCAATCTATTAAGATCAGATTTTAACTCCTTCCACTTCCCCTTTGAATTCACCTAATGACAATCAAGAGAAAGAAAATAGGTGACCAATGCTAGCCAGTTACAGATGACCAATGAAATTTTCAGGAAAATAACGGATTTCTGCCCTCCTGTGGTACTAAAAGACATTATAGATTCACAACATCCGCACAGTCAGTGGGCATGCTTGTCTTGCTCTAGATCCAGAACAATAAAAAATACATTATTTTAAGTAGTGTCTATATTCTCATATAATTTTCCATTATGAAAAAGTAGTCCAAGACAAGAGAGGACTGAATGGAAAATGGCATAATACTGCAAATAATTTGGAAATTACAACTTTCAGAAACTTCACAAAAGACTGAAGATTTAAATGGAAGATGCTACAGATAACCGATGGATAGTTCCTTCCCTTGGCCTCTTTCAGCCTTGGGGGAGAGTCCATGATAATATATAAAAAAATACAGGTGACGATGTAAGATGATTTTTTTCTAGCATAAATCTTGGTATCAGTTTTGTCATGTCTTGTTACTTTGCCTGTTTGGAGACCTTTTAATAAGTTTTTGCCAATTTTGAATCAAGATAAGGCTTTCCAAATTTCTACCTCTATTTTTGTCCTGGAATATCTTTTAAAATTGCTGGATTTACCAAAATATAGGCAAAGGATATTTTGTCAAAACTGACACTGTAGATCAATAAATTCTTTCACACAAAGTTTGTTGATGGAAAAAGGAGTCTTGGTATTCACTGCTGGAAAATGACTTGGGCTGTCATCTTTTAGACCATCATTGAACAGCATGGGAATAAGAGCAAAAGAAATAATATTTTTCTTCAGTCAGCTGAGGCAAGTGTGACTCTATTCAAATCACATACTTGCTTCCTCAAAAAAAGAATGTAAACCAAAACGATGTACATATGCAAAAAGGAAGTTTAGATAAGTAGTGGCAACTTTATATGCATTAGATCAAGGACAACTTGAACCACGCTAAGCCATAAGGAAAGTGTATTTTGCCAGTGAGGGACATAACAGTTCACACCAATGTTCTGAGCTCATGTCGACTATCCATGTATCAAGAACAAAGTGCTGGTAACTAGGAAGATACTGACTACAAGTAAATGTATATCCTACAATGAAATAAATGACACGACAGCTCTGTTTTCTATGTATATGCACCACTAGTGTTTACAAAACTCTCTGAAATAAGAGTTCAGATAAAATATGCATCTCAGCTCTACATTCTATGTCCATAGAAATGCATCATAGCTGCAGATCTTTACCTCCTCACAAGGTACCCGCTTTGTTCTCTATTCTAATCTACAATAAAGTCTCTATCAGCAAGATCTTAAAGGATAAAAAAAACATGGAAAATATTGAACTCTGTATTTTCAATAATGATAACACTTTACCTAGTGGAGATTCCCTTCACTAAAGACATCTACCTAACGTACCTGCTCATCTTAGGCTTCCTGTACGGACGGTGGAGAAAGACAGGCAACTTCGAGGAATGATTCAATTCATTAAATCCATAGGGTATTTATCGACTATAACAGCTATTGTGTTCAAGCATTTTCATGTGACCAACTCCAAATTTGAACAGGTTTAAATAGGCTTGTTTTTCTCCATTTAATGGAAAATGGAGCCAGTGCAGAGATTGCTGAGGGTTAAGATGTTGAAATCCAGTGTTTGGTCTATGGGAAACACAGGGATATTAGGTCCAATTAGGCATGTTCGGTATCTAAACCTAGGGTACATGAACCTTTCAGTCCTATCCATATTAATGTGAAAAAAGGCAGGACTACTATCTGTTCTTTCACTTAGTGAAGAGATAAATTACTAAATTTAAACAAAGAACTTTAATTAGAAAGCATTTCTAACAAACCAAATGCAAAAGGAACGTTCACCCCCACCCCCCACCCCCCGCCTTTTTTTGTTTTTGAGGCAACTGAAGCAATGTAGCATCATACAGGAATAAGCCTTCAAGGGCATCTTTTTACAGGTATCAGGTACTAAACACCTTTTGAAATTCAGAACTTAAATCCTTGTCTGGAAAAACTCCTATTTGCAATCAGATCTCATTCAAGTGTATGAGAACAGGGAGATGTTTAGCATCCCCAAAAACCAGGACTTTTATTCAAGTGCTTAATTCCAAACAAACATTCTCACAGTCCTCTGACAAATACAGATGCTCAAGTTTTCTCCCTTCATGGGCAATAGAACTGGGGTGGAGGGAGACAATATAGATGTCATTCACAACGTTTTGCATAGGAGAAATTCTGCAATATCAATGACCAATTGAAAAAAAAGTCTTTTAAATATGGTCACTGAGGTTTGTAAGCAATTTTATGCTCTATATTTATAATCATATTATATTTCTGGAAGCAAGAAGACAACAAAGGAACCAACTTCTGTTGCAGCCTCTCTCTGACCCAAATTAAATTACCGAATCAGTATCAAAAGCTGAGTAAAGTCTCATAAATACAAAATCATCCCACTATTGCCATCTTGTGGATGACCCACATGATACTGCTTATTTTGCATCTTCCTACCGCCATATGGAAAAATGTTTCCTGATACTCCAGATTGCCATGGCAATCCATTACCTGAAAGTTCTAAAAGAAAAGAACTCTTTGTAGAATTGACTATTAATTTAAATGAACTGACTAAAGCAAAATAAAGTTGT
This sequence comes from Dromaius novaehollandiae, assembly GCF_036370855.1. Lineage (NCBI taxonomy): Eukaryota > Metazoa > Chordata > Aves > Casuariiformes > Dromaiidae > Dromaius > Dromaius novaehollandiae. The sequence goes on from NC_088110.1 coordinate 16,288,242, forward strand.
TTCAATAAATGTTGTTACTTTTTCCAAGTAAGTTATTGAACACTACCAGTACAGGAAATGAATTTTAAAAAAATAGCAACTGTGCCATAAAAATGGTCTTAATTATGATTGTATAGTTCCCTTTTTTATTGGAGAATTGAATTTTTCTGAAGAAGAATGGTCTATTGTTTAAGGCATAAAGCTTATGTAAATCACATAACTATTCAGTGTCACAATGCCTTGAAGATAATAGTTTTAAATATAAATGTACAGCAGACTGTGTAAAACTCAGATACCATGGTATCTGGTGGTAGGAACCACAGCTTTCCAGCCATATTATGTACCGATTTTGTTCTTTCATATAATGTTCTTATAAAGAGGAAATATAGCTTGACTTATTTTTTTCAGAAACTGAGAAGCCCAAAGGCTAGAGAATACATGACATGATTATCCAATCCCCATGTTAAAAAACAAATCATATGCCTAGGATGTCAAAGACTTTGCTTTCAGGTTTCATTTCTCAAGTCTAGAACTGAAGAATTAATTTACCTAATGGCAAATCAGTCTTTAGAACACAGCATTTCACTCTCCTGCTGTGACAAGAAGTGTAATAGAAATATCACAGATATGATTGCACAGTCTTTTACAAACAGATAGCAATGCATTCTGCCTATATTCCAACTGCTTTGCAAGTTGCTTCCAGCCCAAACTGGAAGCTGTGACTACTTTGGCACTGTGCTCAGGTAGTTAAGTACTGCTTAAACATACTGCAGCTACAGTCTTTTCAGGTAAGGATAATTCTATTTCTACCAGCAAAAAGCTCACACACACCTCCCAATGGCCTCATTCATACTTACATTGCATCTACATGGAGTGTATCAAAAAAGATTTTTTTTTGTTTTGGAAAGAATTATCCTAACACCATCTAAAATCTTCAAGCCTTGATCTTTGATAATGAATCAAGCCTTCTTGGCTGATTTCAGTTACATGTGACACATACTTGCTTAGAATATTATCGCACTGCCATGCACTCCAGACTTTTTTCAGTATTGTACATCACCATAATATCTCCGTATTTCTTCAAGTCTTTCCTTCTCAGATTATTATAAGTATCATTTCAATGTAAGAAGTGTTAATAAAGTTTTAAAGAGAGTTTCTAGTTGCATTCAGTATAGCTTGCCTGCTTGCTCAGGAAGCAAGTCACAGATTTTATAACTGGGAAAAAAAAATCATATTCAACTGAAAAACATTTCTTCATTAAATTTTCCCTAGGTTTTTGTTTTCTTATAAACAACACCATTGTGCAAAACCAAAGGCATGGTATCTAGCCTTTAACTTTCATATAACAGCAGAATTTTGACTTCAGAGGAAAACATGTCCTTTGTTAAAGTGGACCCAGTTAGTACAAAATTAAAGAAGACATTACAATAAACCAGCTTCCATAAATGTTTAAGCCACAGGCTGGCAGAATTAAGCCAATGCAAAGATTCAGAGGATGAAAGATCAGATTTTACAAACACCTCAAGAAAAAAAAAATCAAAAAAAGACAACCTCTCCTCTTAAATAATCAAAGTACAGAATTTTTGTCAGGCAACGTATTTTCTGATTATATGGAAAAGATTCCATCACTGAAAATAAATAAGGAATGTATTTTTTCCCATATGCTTTTCCATACACAGTCATTCTTTAATTCTGAACACGCTTCACACACTTAAGCACACACTTAAGTGTTAAATTAGTCAATGCCAGTATGCACAAACTCTGTGAGCTTGCAAAACACTCTTCATGGAAATGACGGCTGATCTATCATCCTTTTAAGTCAATAAAAAGACTGAATTAAGTATTTAAAATACTTGGTGAGAATGCATACTACACCACTGCTGTCAAAATTAGAATATTTTCTAAGTGCTAGTAGCCTCTCAGAAATAGATATCCTTCTTCATTTGGACAGTTGGAGCTATAAGGGCAAGTAAAGTGGTAAATTGACTGGATCACTTCCATAATAATTATTATGTAAAGGTCTCCAGTAATTATTTATGCTGTTTAGAAACAATCATACTTCTGTCTTAGTCTAGTCTTATGCACTCATGCTTCACATGAAATTAAGCAAAAAAACCCCCCTCAAAACAAAAAACAAATCTAGGAATAAAACACCAACTGACTGTTCCTCTATTTGTAAAGAAACCATGGTCCCAAATTTCTCATCTCTCATACCCCACATAAGAAAGTTCCTGAAGCTCAAGGTTTAGGAACGCACTTGTATACCACACTGTGAACTGCTATATTCAATGGTCAATTAATGTGGCCATCTACAGGGTCACCACAGTTTCTCACCCAGCAGTATATAACATTATCCTTTGAGGTCTGGAGCTCTTGCTAACCAGCTGACATAGTAATTAATACTCACAAAGCTTCACCTGCCCTTCAGACCTGCTACTACATTTCACTGACTTGACACACAGTATAAACAACATGTCTAGATACAGGTTAGTGAACGTAAAGCAGCTTTGTAATACAAGATTAATTGTTTTTAACTAATACTGTTTGCTAGAACATATATCTAAATTTCGCCTGTAAACACTAATTTAACTGAACTTTTCATAACAATATTTAGAGACTTCCTTCTCACATAATGCAGGCAAGTTGTCTGAGGCTTAAAACAGATACAGAAGTTCAAGTTCACAATATTTTGTGTGATGTATTTTATTTCAAGTCAAAAAATTCTTTTATCTTGTGAAAATTAATGATTAAAGGGGGAGCTGGTAGCGGCTTTTAAAGTTGCTTTACACTTCCCTCTATAAAAAGTTATTACAAGTCATTAGGATTATGACCTACTAGCTGAAAGGAACAAATACCTCTCTTTGCAATAGACCTTTGAAATATGGCATGCAACAGTATTCTGGTTTAGAGATGTGCCTTGTCATTGCTTTCTGTAATTGCATTCTGGCTAAGTGGAGCTCTATGCTTCAGTCTCTTTCTCTGTTTGGGGTAGTCTCTTTATCTCGTTGGGGTAATGGCTTTTTGCTTGATGCCACATAATACGGATAAACCTGTGCAGCAAAATGGGCAGAGGCAATTGCCGGAGGACTGATGTGCTGTACTTACTAGAACTTGTTAATTCCCATGGGGGACAGCAGAAAAAACTGCTTAGGAAAACATACATACAATTCATATTGCCAAGCCAAACACTCTGTAATTAAGAAGTACCAAATATAAACCCATATTCATTAACTGCAAAGTGTTTCCTTGTCTATATGCTTTATTGCCCAGTCATTAATTACTCAACTGAATCCTATTTCCCCTCACAGTCTCTCTACCTCATTAGGCATTTGTGTATTTTTTAGGGATTTAAAGCCCCTCAATAACAAATGATAGCAACATAAATTTAACATGAACACTGATGATTTCAGCTGTGGGACTCCTTTGGCATGAATGAACTACAAATCAGATTTACAGAACTCTGAACAAGATGACTGAAATATTTTCAAATAACTCCCACTTTACATTGTTTAAAAGATCTGAGGAGGTGCTTATTTTCTGAGGTGACTTCTGAGCTCTGATGTTTTAAGAATTCAAACTATAAACAGTTTTCATGAAAATAATGAATTTCATTAGAGATTATTAGAACAATTGAATGGTCTTATGTTACAGAAGTAATTGATCTGTTCTATTCAAAAGATGAACACTTGTATATGGCTTAATAAAAGACATCTCTCATAAAGATTATGTCCAAATATTGTGGGAATTCTGTCAACATAGACAACTTAGATTAACTGTAATAAACAGAAATTGTCACTAAAGCTCCCAGCTTATGCCATCTTACATCATGTGAATAAATTTCATTTCCTAATATTATGAAACAGCCAAGAGTATAATAAATCACCTACCTAAGTCCTCTGAGAATTTTTGCATAATTTACCAAAACAAATTGATTTTAGCAGAAAAGCTACTAATTTACATGGGGAGCAATGGTTTTCTTAGTGTGATGAATTTAATTTCAATTTTCCTGTTTGCATGAATTCACTTCAGCAATTCATCACTGCTAGAATTAAACTACAACCATGTTTTAGTTGAACAGGCACATAACTTACACCTGAATGACAATAAACTGTTTTTAAAAGGTAAGATGTGAAATCTGCAGAATATACCCAGAGAAAATCACTGGAAAGGCCACACTGCTTATCAAAAATGTAAACAATAAATGCTACATCATAATAGCATTACATATTTGTAGAATTTTATCCACAGGTTGGTCGTCAACTCTAAGCCTTCTAATCATTTAGTTGTTGTTGTTGTTCCATAATAGGACAATTTCTCATGAAAGAATGGGCATGTGAAAGAAAATTCATAAAATCTGTAAGTTTAAATCAGCTCAAAAATCAACACTTCCTTTAGATTTTTAAAATGAGTCATGCATACAAATGCTTATAACATACATGGTACGGGAATAAACTATCCTTTCCAGTCAGTTCAAGATGATTTGGACTGAAAAGTTATAATAAACTAATGGCAATCCAAATATAGAAGGGATAAATTTGTAGGTTTATGCCCATATTCTAGGATAAGGTAAATGGCTAGTGGGAATTCAAAGTAAGTGAATTTAGAAGTCTATCAGTCAGTTTAAGAATCTGTTTTCTCTAATTGTGCTCTTTAGTGATTACAGCTATCAGGTAGCTGGCCCATCCCCTGAGGTTACTTTAGGTTTACGCTTCAGCCCAAGAAAGGCCTTTGTCAGCACTGTTCAAAGACACTAACCTTCCAACAGGAGGGAACAGAAGCAAATCTGTTCAGAATTGCTTTTTGGTTGGTTCATTAATTTTTCAACCACATATTACATCTGTGTTCTCTGCCTCAAACTGTAGCTGACCCATTATAATCATTTGAAAATGTGGTTTACCAAGATATTGAGGTGTACATGGTGTGTGCATGTGTGCATGGTGCATTTTCACCAACAGAGCATTCCGTGAAGCTTTAACCAATTTCAAAGAAAAATTACAAGAGAAGACTCTAATACTTGTGTTGCTAGAACTTCTGTGAAAATACGGTAGAAGAAAGAGTACCATTAATGCTCTTACTGAGGAAGACATCAATACAAGACATGAAAGAAAATGCAGATAAGCACCCACATGTTCTACTTGCCAAGAGAGCCTTAAAAGAAGCATGTATCCTCTCAGATACCAAAATCAAATGAAAACTCTCAGAATCTGCAGAAATTCAGGGAAGAAAGCACAGTACCAAAAAATGGATGTTTCTACCTCTTGATCAGGTGACTGCTGGTAGTATCAGATCCATTCCTGTCTAACAAATATATCTGCATGGAACTAAGCAATAAAGGAAGTATCCTTGTGTGCCTGAAGAAAGAGGTTAAGAGAACTGGTTTTATCTTAAATCATACTAGCTCTTTGGACTAGTGGTCCAAGGAATATCATTCTCCAGAAGGCAAAGATAGATCCAGAACTTTATAAGAATGGACAGAAGGGTCACCCATATAGAGTCGTTACTGCTAGGTCTAATCTACTTTTTAGGTTTTTATCTCCCTTCATCCTTGGTTGTCCATTAGGATAAGAAACAGAACACTTCATTGACATGATCAAAAACTGATTTGCCAGAAAGCCACTCATCTTTCCTTTTATATACATGTTATATCAACGTTAAATTACAATAACACAAAACTTGTTACCCTGATAATTACAGAATTTATAATGCAAGTATTTCTCTACCTTATATGAAGTGTTTGAAAGCAGAGTTATCACACACTCTGTTTAGCACATGTAATATGGAAACTAATTTCACTGAAAGTAACTTGCTTCTTATGGGGAAAAAGAAGAGTGAAGATATTAATGGGTTACTTCATTAGTTTCTTTTAGCAGCACCCAATTAGGAATCTGTATTTATTTAATATCGGGGCTGTAAAGAATCCAACATTTGCATATTTTTCTCATGAGTACCAGATGTACATTCTTAAATGAAGTTATAAATGACACTGACAAAACTTCATCCTTCTAATGAAAGAAAAAACATTATATGGTACAGACTGTCTCTATACTTCATTTTCCAGACATTTATATGCTTTATATGCTTAGAATTCTATAAATGTTCTCAGTTACAATGAGAAGAAGGGAAGTTGAAGACTCACTGGAAAACCTCACATATTTGTTTGTGGAGTCCACACCACTTGTACATTCAACAACTTTTGATTTACATATGTTATGTATAATTATTCTAAGTACGAGTATTCTAAGTAAAAATGAATACTAAAGACAGCAGAGTAATTTTTATACCCAACCACCCATTTACCTCACCCTTGCAAGATTCATATCTGTGCACCACATGCATTGCTTGATCTCCACTGCTTATTATGATCTCCATATTTACAGACTGTAATACTGCCAATGGCACACTTAAGTTGTTTCCTTGATTTTTTTGAACCAGTTCAGGAGGAGTTTTCTGCAATTTAATTAGATGGCAAGCTTTCTGGGGCCAGATTTTTGCTCTTTGTTCATGGCATGTAGTACAACAGGGTCCTCGCCCATACCTCGATCTCCTAGATGCTTCTACAATACACCAGAAATAATTCTAAATCAGAAGTAGGTTGCTAAGTCTCCTGAGAATATGCCCCAAGCTTCCCATGTAAATCATTGTGACTCTGCTTCCATTCTTCCTGGCATTCCTAATACCCTATCATGGATCTTTTACTCTTTTCTTGTATCAATATCAGTTTCTTTGCCATATTTTTTCATTTTAACCCTTAAGATCACATCTCACTTCTTATATGGTAGAATTGTTTCTAAAATATATGTTTCTACTGTACTTTCATTCCTATTTCAAATATCATGAAAAGCACTATACTAAAAGGGAATGAATGTCCCAAACACAGTGCAATACTTTCACTGTCCATTAAACTATTTCCTGAAAAATTCCCCCCCCCCCCAAAAAAAAAATCAGAAATGGGGGGGGGGGGGAAGAGAAAAGAGAATGATCTTTCTAGAGTATAGTCCTTCTAAAAGCAGCCTTATATGCCACTGATCTGATGCAGGCTGCATTTTCACTGCTTTCCTCTCACAGAGTGAGTAGGGACTATACGGTCTATGGCATAGAACTATGCAGGATCCATGACATCCAAAGGTGGTACCTCCTTATTAAGAAGCTGAGCTTTCATTTAAACAGAAAAGTAAGTCTCTAACCATTAGCATCTAATGCCTCAAGTCTTAGAAAGTAGAAGCAAAACTCAGTGCAGCAGAGCCAAGCAACAACAAAGCTATATACTTCATGTACATTGTCTCATTTCGACAACTCCATAAATTTGTAAAATGAGGTTAGATGAACAAGACAATGTTCTTTTTTTCCTTTTTACTAAACCACTGTAGAAAAAAGTGGTGCTGTGAAAATATATCATTTCCTCCCCTTCAAGCAGTAGCTTGCATGCCTTCTTCATATATCCAGCACATATCACCAATAAAGACTGCTTGCAGTCTGAACATCAACTTACACAAAATGTTACTTGAAATCTGTTTGTTTTACGGAAAAATGGTTAAGAATGAAGTTAAATTTTCTAAATCACGAACTGTTGAGTCTACCACTCACATTCTTTGCAACATCTTAAATGTGTGGTAAATGGATGCATTATTACTACAGCTCTCATCACTGGCTCTTGGTGTAATCCTTCTGCTTAATGATCCTGATTTAAAAATCATTACAGTTAACAACTACTGATATTTTACTTTCAGCATTTTGGCATTCAGAACTGCTTAAATGAAACAGTTCAATCTTCTAAGTGACAATAATAGTTCTCATTATACCAACCTGCAGGACTTCCATTCTGCTACATTTTGATGTATTATAGCCTACTCTGCTATAATCATTAGCATAGTATTAGAAATACACTTAATCTTTGTCAGAAAGTTCATCAAATATTCAATTTTTTGTTTGGAAATTCAACTGCCCTCCTGGGAATCACTCTTCCTCTTCCCATGCTGGACATAGGCCATAGCCTAGCTCACAGTCTGACTTGATCATTCTGTTATTGCAAGTACGTACAACAGCACATTAAAGCTGTCAATTGCTAGCATAATTCATTAATACTACAGTGTGCACTGTCCTTTTGGAAGCTCTGGGCAGCCTTTCAAATCAGTCCTTTAAAGAATGCAGACAGCACTGAAACATTTAAAAATTTCAACCTTTCACATGTATCTTAAAAAGGAATACATGCTTTTAATATTAAATATTACTGGAATCTACATAATTCAGAAGAGTGTTTTAAAGTTTTTACATTTCAATAGTCAACCTTCCAACCAACTTAGCAGACGTAAAACTGTTAAGCAACTAGCCCTAAGGAAATATTATGCAAGTAGAAGAATAAGCTAAGCCAAACAGAAAAATTCAATTGTTTCTAAGTGATTCATTTTACTTCTATTTACTGTATCGTGATACAAAAGGCAATGTCTCTAACATTATTAATAGATAAATAAACCCTCCAGAAAAAAAGCAGACATTTCCGCTTATATTTTCCTTTCAATAAAAGATGCTGCTTTCTGGCAGAGAATTGCCAAACCGAGAACAAGAGAGGGCTATATCCAGTCCATTCCTATGGACTCTGGTAAGATAGTTTAATATTGCTAAGGAGCCAGGGTGTTTCCAGTAGATATCTCTTTTGCATATCTGTATTAGGTGAGAAACATCAGAATCACACACACAAAAATAGCAACCATTCTAAGACCTGGGAGAAGCCACTTTACCCTTAAAGGTGTAACAGTTCTCTGCTGCAGAACACTAACCGTAGAACCTGTAGAACTGTAATAGTTCTCTACCTACCTTACAGAAGTCTGGAAGCTGCTCTTTAATTGCTTTCTTACACCTTAAGGCATAAAAAAGGTCAGATCATAACTCCTGCTTTCTTTATCTTCTGAATAGATGAGGTGCCAATACCAGTGATTCTATGCTGATTTTTAGCTCCTGAAGATATTTAAAATGTTTTCTGACTGATGATTGAAATGACCATTCAGTCTGCTCACATCCTCCTCTGGCATCATTGTCATGAACATTATTATCATTTTCAGTCACTGAGCCTTTGCACTGCCTGTCTCCTAATACCAGTGAGTAGAATGGGGTTCAAAAGCCTCTTATGCGAAAATCCTATTAACAACTTTTGACAGAAGCAGATCAGTATCAGATACACATATGAAAGCTACACCACTAACTGTGCCACGGTCTCTCTCCAGCAGTGGCATCTACAGTGTGGTTGATGACTTTACAACACCCATCATAAGAGAACTAAAAGATCAATTAGCATCCGATGTGCCACAATGTCAGAAATCACAAGCTTCACCTCAGCTGTGAGCAACTGTTTACAGCAGCTAGCATTACACACACAGCAACACTGTACAGAGTGGATCGGCACACTCCACGAGCATGGATGGCGTGTTGTTCTAGGCAAACATTATCACCCCTTTCTGGAGTAATTTATATTGTAGTGAAGCACAGAAGGATCAGTCTTTGCTCACTTAAACACAGGACCTGTGATGGAGCAAAAAAAGACAGGAGCCATCTTTTCTTCCTTCATACAAGGCATAGTGGCAACTTGATCAAAAATTAACACAGCTGAGAACAAAGGAAACCAGATTTGGGCTTACAGATACAGGAAGCAACAACAAATACACAGAGTGGAAAGCATAAGGGAAGCTGCTAAAGCTCTGCAATTTCAAACTTTCATCTTGAGAATCAGATAGGACTCAGAGAGCAAAGGAGAAAACAGGATATTGGCTGTCTTGGCTGAAAAGATCAGTAAGGTAATGGAGAGGAAAATCAAGGTTAAACCTTTAACTCAAAACATAAAATCATGTAAACATAATCCTTTAACAAAGTCAGCAGAATTGTGAAAAGGAACTGGCTATGTTGCAGTAACTGTGAGAACAGAGATCCCTAGTTATTGAATTTTGGACTACATGTTTGTTTCTATTTATTTGTGATTTTTTGAAGATTAGTTCACTGGGCACTTCAATAGCCCATTTCTTGAGTTAAATTAAAAAACATAACGTTCAAAAGAGCAATGTCACAGAAAGGAATGATATCAAACAGCCTTCATTAACACAAGGGCAATGTGCAACAAAAAGCTGTCTGTTAAATACTCTAATCACAGAAATGAGATAACTATCTTGACAAGCAAGCTCACAGTCTTAATAGCTCAAACTCCAAAGTCAAATGAAACCTTAATTGAAATTATTATAGAACAAAATAACTAATTAAAATAGCAAGAATTGGGGGAAAAATGGCATTTTTGAAATAATCCTGCATTAAATATGTATCTATGTATCAATACCATTGCATTTTTTAAATGTCTTAACTCACAGCCCTGGAGACCAAAATATGCTACCTGTTCACGTAATCATTTCCTTGCTGTTGAGCTTCAGACTTCTATTCTGGACAAAGTCTATAATGACAGATCCAGAACTCCAGTTAGTTATAGTTATACAGAGAAATAATGTAACTTATGCTGATTTACACTAATGAAAGATCTAAGAAAGATCAACTTCTGTTCCATTCAAGACCAAGCCTCTCCTCATCTTCTGCCCTTCACACTAGGGGTGTTACTGCAAAAGTTGTTTGTAATAGGACTGTCAATCTCCTACTGCATCACTAAAGTAGGTGTTTATACCAAAGATTTTCCATGAAGGTGCACTGTGTTTTGCAGGTTAAGCATTTAGAAGATATGCAAACTCCTGGTCTGATAAACAAGTAAACCCTGTCCTTTTCCTTATTCTATCAGCTGTCTAGTCTCCATTTAAGAACGGAATCATCTACCGCATTTTAAGCTAATTTTATTCTGGTACATTCCTGTTGGATTTTCAGGTTCTACTGGAATATGGTTACTAAGATACAGGAATTCAGTATTTTTTAGTACTAAATAAGTAGTTAACAGGCAATGCCTCTCCAGGATACACATACTCTTCTCTTCTCCTTCTAGTAAGATGTAACTTTGGGCTGTTTTGTTCAATCTGCTGCACAAAGATCTGTCACAACACATGAGGGATCTTCCAGAGAACAGGCCCAAATTCAATTTTTATCTTATTTTCCTACTTAGATAATGTGAGTAATTGGGTTTATGTGATCTTTCATCGTTAGACCTCCAATGGGAGACCTTTTCTGGACTGGAAAAAGATCTGAAGCAGCACTGGTGAGAAATGGCTTGGAGAAATCCAGAAACAGAGTTCAGTGATTAGTGAGAACCTTTTATTTTATATCACATTTTTGTTTGTTTTGCAAGCCAAACTAGACCAACTGCATTATGTGCAAAAATGACTAACCTTTGCTCCTCCTAAATAAACAATATTATTTGGATTCACTATACAGAGAATGAAAAATGGTCTCCCACTTCTGAAAGCTCAACTGTTTGGGCAAGAATACATTCTCTATATGTACTATAGCTCTATACCTCTGAAGATGATTTTTTCTCTTTTGTAGCTAAAAAAGGCTCTTCCTACAGTGATACTCTTGCTGTTTCAAATATATTCAAATACAAAATCCTTACTAGGCCAACAGATACACAGAAGGTTTGTGAAGTTAGATCAATAACTAAGCATATCTTTAGGGAAAGAAAGTGGAGGAGGCGGAAAGAGGTGAAGAACATTGATGGAGGAATTCCACCTGACCAAAGATCTTCTCAGATTCCAGTACTTGTTGCACTTCTTGGTTTATAACCTACCTGTTTAGGTTGTATCCCAGGGACAGGACTTGCCCTACAATGATTCATTCAGAAATAGATTTTCAAAATGCAAACTACTGAATATTAAGTTTGAATGTATTAAGAAAAAAACTCCCACAACTCCCAAGTTTTACATTATTCACAATATTTACATATCAAAGAATGAATTGCCCAAGGCAAAAATAAGAGATCCTGTATAGAGCTTTTTCAGTAGGAGAAAAATGTAACATTACAGATAAAAGTACAACAGGAAATATATCTGTATTTCACTTAGAAAGACTGGCAGGTACATATTGAGAAAACTAGCATTATGGAGAAGTTAAAGGGAGAAACACTGCTGCAACAGAACTAAAAATGGTATAGACAGCTGAGCATGATATCTGGTATGTTATTAGAGAAAAAGTAGTATAAATTAGCAATCTGGTGATATCTGATATCATTCAGATTAAAAACAATGACAAAGGCAGACTCTCAGGGAGCAGCATAGGAAATAAGGGCACAGGAATGACAAGGGAAAGCAACTCCATCTTGTTTAGCTCTTTCTCTTTCACAATTTTCAATTGGTGTCTGTATTGATACGAAAAAGCTAATTCTATGAACACAAAGTATGGAGAGCTAAGTAATCCAGCAGACCGGAACACCACTGAAAAATTAAAGGGCTTCACTTTGTTTGACCATAATACTTTGTCTACTATCTCCACTGCTCTTCCTCCATCAGGGATGGAAAAAAGGGAACAGCTTCCTTATGTGCCTTCAGGATCACAGCACTAACTGCTAACCCCTATTCTACTTCTGTGATCCATACAGATGCATAGGGAGGAAAGGCTCCTGTGCCATTTCCACCATGTCTTGCCCTAATAGAGCCTGGCAACAAGCTTACTGCAAGTGACAGGTACACTACATCATTAAGCATCTGAAATTGAACAGGATGAAATACAATCTCTAGGCGAGAAACAAGCTGAATATTTTGGATGATACTCTGCTATGGATTAAGATGGCAGCGGACAAATAAAAATAAAGCTTTTATATTAGCAGTTTTTGTGTGCTGCTGAAAAAATGGAAAGTGCTTCAAAAAAAAAGTCTTCTGTAATATTCATGTTGAGTGCACAATGCCTTAGCATTGCATATGGAACATCAAAAAAAAGTGAAGGAAAATCAATCCAGGGAGATTTAGACATTGTTTAATATGGTATCTGAAAAACTGATAGAACAGAAATAGGATTTGTGAGTGACAGTAAAACCTGAAATCCTAACAAAAGCATTTGGGAATGTGTAATTATTTGGTAGGAACTTTGCTAATGACCATGCATATAGGCAAATATTGAAACAAACTTCATACAACTGCAAACAACAAAGAAAAAACAGGCAAAACCTGTTTTAAACATGGGAAACTATATACTATTAAAGAACTACAGTTAATATGTCAGGCATGGTAAATATGAATTAAAAATAAAAAAGCAGCATAGAAAAGAGTTACCAAGGCAAAGTATAAGCATGCAGAAAACAGGAATCTTGTAGACTTGGATGCCAAGATGCACAACAAATGCAAAAAACATGTCCTTCCACGTTAAAGAATTAGACAAAACCTGGCCTGAAAGGATAGTAGGTAAGTATTGCACATCCGCAAAGGACAGTAGGTAAATCTCAACTGTAGGTTATCTGAAATGCAAAGTATCTTATTTTCTTTTTCATCTTTTGAAGACAAAATGGCTCCCCTCCATTTGATACCTAAGCAATTATTTAGGAGTGCAAAATCATGATATAAACTGTATTTCCCCTACTCTGAAACCCTTCTTTCCTACTGTCAGAGGGAAGATAGGGAAGAGGAATTAGAATAGATAGAAACTATCCTCAGAACACTGAGACTTTGAATTTGTGTATTTACTGTGCCATGGTATTACAAGTACTTTAGATCAGCGAATTGTAGAAATTAATTTCCTGAATGTTCTTTATCAGTGAGATAACAAGAAAAAAAACAAAGTCAACATGCACACACACATACAAAGGAGTGCTAGAAAACTAATATAAGGTAGAAGTGTTTGTGCTGAAAAATCTAGATATTCCATTTCTAAACTTCAGTGAGAATACTGTAGTGAAAGTTAGAGTAACATCTCTTGCATTTATATTAGGTATAATTTTACAGACAAATTTATATATACATAACATTTGAAACTTTTGGCTAAGCACTGAGATTACTTCAGCCTCTCTATTGAGTAAAGATGACATGGAGGTGCTACTGCAACAACTGTCTGTCTACAGCAGACGAAAATACAATCACAATGAGTACCAAAAGCCCTTGAATGACCAAGAAGTATTCCAAAATAAGATGCTGCTATAAATCCCTATTTGCTACCTCTCTTTGAGTGGTGGAAAAGAGTAAGTGGGCAGAAAAGGACATTTTAGTTAATGCGACAGTTTCATATTCTCAAAACTGACCACTGTTGCATTTGAGTTGCATGGACTTAAACTCACTGTCACACACAAAAATGATCTTTAGCTCTTTCTTGGTTTTGTAGCTTTTGCCCCATGTGTATTAAGCTGTATTTTACTAAAAACACTTCTGTATTATGTTAGTGTATGCTCTATTTCAGGTTACGTTCTTACAGCACAATAAACCATAGACTTTGAAGAAATCATACAGTTAACTTCATGGAGGTCTTTTGAGAGCAAACAGTGATACTTGCAACTAGGTGAGGTGGTCTTCAACAATATCACCTCAAGGTACTGCAAAAGTGATCTGCACACCTCTTCTGGGAGCAGAATTTCTACATTTTGTGAATATAACATTATTTATGGTACGGAAAATCATGGCACTCATTTCTTACTAGAAGTATAATTTTTCTATCATAAGAGACACCAGAAGTCCACTCACCAACTCTTCCATTGTAATTGAGTGGGAAGCAAATAGGGTTGTGGAAACATTTATTTAGTTTAATACAACCACTGTCAGTAGTTCAACATTTGAAATTTCTGGCAGCATGAAAACATTTGCAGCTTAATGTTGTAAGAATATTACAAGATTCCTGTGGTTGGAAAATATTAAATGGCTACAGTTGTAAGGATTATCTTTGCAAAGTTTGCACTGAAAAGTAATGAGTGTTTATACCCAGTTAAGTTTCATAGTTACAATGCCAAAATGTGTATGCCATATATACTGTCATCATTTACACTAATTTGTACCAGATCTAATTCAATCTTACATGGACTTCTTCAAGATTCTTGTTTGTATAAATGAGTAACAAACTGAAAATTTGTTTACATTCTGTTCTTTTATATTAAGAAGACTCAAATGAAGGGCTAACCTTATTGGACTAAATACAACATTTTCTTCTGATAGCAGGACCTTGGACAAAATGAAATGCAAACAAAGATGAAAGGCAAGGAAATCAGAAGAGAGGAATCAAAGTTGGATATAATCAAAGTAAGGACATATACTTTTCCTGCAGAACTGAGACGGCAGATCGTGTTTATACTAAAAACAGAAGTCACAAGATTTAACAAGAGACAGTAGAGAAAGTGGGGTATGAAATAGCAGTTGTAGCTATTAGACTATTAAAAAAACTATTAGAATCACCAACGGAGCAAGAGGGAATATGGTTAAAGATCAATGTTTCAGAAAGTGACTCTGCAGGATAGCTGGAAAGGGAAGATGTGGACAACTGGAAAAGAGAGCAAATCAGCACAAACAAGTAATTATCATATACTTAAGAAGGGGAGGTACCATCTGGAAATATATGTAAAAACCACTGCTGATAGAATTAGATAGAATTAGGCCACACAAAGAGCAGCAGAGTGGTAAATAATAATGACAAGATTTTTTACAGGATAATCCTGATGACTACGTAAGATGGTTCCATTAATAAAAGATGTATTTTAATATAGCTAAGCATCCATGGGCAGTGAATACAAGCCATACAAACAGAATAGGAAGCTATTCCAGAAAACAGGGACTCTAAATAGGATGTTGAGGTCAGAGTGAGTAGGTAATTTACAGGGAAATCCCAAAGGAAATGAACAGCAAAAAATTATTTTATTCCTATATCTAGGAATACTTCATGGAGATTGGGTGTTCAGATGTTAAAGATCATGCTTAAAGAATGAAGTCAGCTCAGAGAAAGAGACAATATTATATGAAGGCTGAAGAAAAATACTTGCAGTGAGAGATATAAAGAGTTTGATCTATTTAGCTTATCAAAAAGTAGACTGAAAGCAATTAAAAATGATTACAGTATTTCAGCGATTCACGTGAGATCTCACATTCTTGGGGAGAAAACACCAGTTAAAAAGGGCTCTAACTGAGCAGAGCAGAGCATAATGCAAAAGTGAAGCCAGGCAAATTAAAATTAGAAAAAAGAAACAACTGGTTTTTTAACAGTGACTGTAATGGAACAGTTGGAGCAAACTATTGAGGGAAACAGGTAATTTTCCATCTCTGCAGAACTAAGATTGCAAGCCATACAGAAATTCAGCCATACAGGAATTTGTGTGATCAGGACAGTCATTAGGACAAATACATGACAAGTTAAAATAGTAAATTTAAGGAAAGAAAGGACTGCTAATCCATAAATATATATCTGAACAGTCCACCCATGTCTGAATGTGAGCAGTTGTTCTAACAACTCAGTGGACAAACATAACAAATTCAATAGTTGTCAGGTAATTGAGATTTGTGAGTAGCTACAGAGTGGAAAGCATTTTGACATCCAGTACCAAAATACCACCTTTCCATTAAACTAAAGCAAAAGTTTCCACATCAACATACAACAAATACCTCTTGTTTTTATTTCCTCTTTCAGGAAACCCATCTTTTTTCTTTATTCACATTTTTTCTTAAATAAACATCAACTTCAAAAAAAGGCTACTAAGCTCACATTTACAGTTATAGCCATCATCTGTTCAAAAGGCTGGTTTGGGATTTCAGTCAGAAAGCAAAAATTCATTCAACGTTTCCTGTTCACATGTTTTTTTCAATTGTTCTTGTGAGATTTTTAGCAATGAAAGGAAATAAATGAGAAAAAATCTATTACCATGAACCAAGGGTACATACTTCACATGGATCAAGAATTATTAGGACATCATAACTTAAATATTTCTACTCATCATTATATGATGATGTCTGAATTTTTTAAGCAGAATTCTATTAGGTAACACACAGACTGTATATCCAGATTATGTTAGATGTGCTAATTAAGAGATAAAGCAGGCAAATACATGGGTTAATTGCGTAAGTAAGCATTGTACAGACTTAAATACAATCCCAAAGCATACCAAATGTCTTAGTAAATAAAACAGCATTTATTTTGCCTTTTTTACTAATAGGGTTTTTTTTTTAACTGGAACTGATGTTTGATATCTGTTCACTGAATCAGTAAATGCACTGGCATCTGGTAAATCAGATAATAAGAGGGCAGGTATTCTCCTTTTCTGACCTCTCAAGACCACAGCACAACTTGGAGAAAATAAGTTCTACAGCTCAGATACATTCCTGAAGGATAAAGGAAATTTCTCAAGAGTACCTTGACCTGCACAGTCAAAAAAAGTCTGCTTGTGATGTCTTCATGTGCAAAAGTTATGCTCTGCCTTTAAGAAACAAACAGAAGAACACTTACGATATATATCCTTCTCATTAAATTAGGGTAGGGAAAAAATAAACATCTGAAAATAGTTAAATATGCACCTTTGTCCTTCATTTCACAAAGTAAGAAAGAGACTGCTTAGCTTTAAACATTAACCTAGAAGTTTGACTGACTTTAGGGGAATGTAAGCTTTAAATTTGGTTCGCATTGATGAAAGTATCTGAATAAAGAGATATAGTTACAGGATCAGGATTATGCATTGCATTCACACTTCCTGTCTCTGTTATGCATTTGCTGACCAAATATCTCACCACTCTTTGCCACTCTATACCCATTTAAATCTGTTTCCTGAAGGAAGAGAAGTACTCCTAGACATAATTATTTCACTGGTATGAATTTTAATACAGCCTGAATTTCAAAATGCCAAATATTTAAGAGATGAAAAAAAAATCACTGGCAGTAAGTGGATACTTACAGAAGCCACTGATCAAAGCTGCATCAAAATCCAGAAAAAATTATTACAGAACTTCTTTAAAGAGCAGACAAAACCCCATTATATCTGTCACATTTTAACAAGGCAAGAGCAATTCTTACTTCTTAAGTTATCTTAATCTTAAATGGAAATATTTCAAAAAATAAAGGAAATGAGAAAATGGAGCAAGAAATCCCTACTGATCGGGCATGTCAGAAAAATGTTGATAGGCAATATATCATGTTTGACCTGTATAACCTCTGATCAAAATTTAAATTGTCCTCTGTAGAAATCATTATATTGTAATTATTTTCTCAAAAGGTTCATGATTATTAAAATGGCATAGGATTCATCACTAAGTGATATTCCCAGAATGAAAATGATTGCATCAGAATAATAATAATCCTGCTAGAAACATTAGTGCAATAAAAAGTTTGTGCCAAATCTAAAAAATCTAAAAATGGTATGTCTGTTGTTGAAATTTTTTACCTGCATGGCATGCAAGGACTCTAAGCTATGTAAACTGTTACATCTAAGAATTTTAATGAGGACCAATCTCCCTAATTAGAAGTCCTCACTTTAATATTAATCACAAATATCTTGATGACTCATTTGGACTTCTAGCTTCTTTTAACTATATCCCAAAGAGCACAAATTTGGCAACTTCTGTCACTTTGCTTATTACAGAATAGGTGAATAAGCCTTTTGCAACATGGATCAGCAAAATAACCTATCAGCCAAAAGCTATTCACAGTCTCCATAAATAACAGCATCTTATCAAAAGAGACACAACAAAAGACAAAAATATATCTCAGATGCTGTATAAATGCTGTGACTTAGATTTTTTGACACATTTAAAAACTTAAAAAGAGATTCTTAAGCAAACCTGCTGGTATTAGCTGTGTAGTTTGATTTTACAGCCTTCGTCTGTTTTACAACTCTGTGACTATGCTTAACTCACTAACAAGACAGCAAAATTTTTACTATCACAGAGATTTCATGTGTAGAAATATATAGTTATAGAAATACAAACAGAAGTCATGAAGAAAAATACTGAACAGTCACAGAAAACGCTAAATAATTTAACACAATTTCTTGTGCAAACTCAAGCATGTATGTCATACCATCAGCCATGTTAAGAAGCTTTCAAAAAGAGCATAAATTTCAAAGATTGCTTAAAAATGATAAGTATACAATCTGAAATTTATGGCTGTACTATAACACGTTCTGGGGTTGCAGCTATACTTTCTTCTTGCTCTCTGCTTTTAGCCCAGTTCTTTTTGATCTGGTATTTCATTGCTTAACATGCCTTTCTATCTCTCTATTTCCTCTTCTCTCTCCTTAATCCTCCTATTTCATATAAGTAGAGTATGAACCCAACAGTACTCTGGTCAGAAGTCAAGTATTTTTAGCTCATATCTTTGGAATAAGGGTTGAATATATTTTTTTCCAATATCTTATGAGTGTTGTTTCTGCTTTTGATCATCATAAAGGAGTAACTAAAGATGAAATTACTTTATTGTTAGTAAGTGACATCCACTAAGAGAAATTCTATCTGTCACAGAGATGGACTGGGAGGAGGTAACATTAGTAAGAGACTAGAAAGATGTGTTGTCACAAAGCTGTGTAAGATTAAGAATGCAAACTATTTTACAGGATGGTTCAACCACTTCACACAAGAGCTCCATGTCATGTTTTGGGGTTTGCACACCTATTTCAGCCTACTAAACTGAAGAACCTTGCACAGACAGGAGAATACTTCACACAGAAAGAAGTTTTCCTTTTCAGAACATCACTGCTTTGTTCTGTCCACATGCAGTTAAGATTCTCTAGGTGTGAAAACACATAATGATTATTAATATTTTATTAATATGCATGTTTTGGTACTCAGAAGTCTGTGCAAAGACACAGCTTAGAACACAAACATGAATCACAGAATACAAGCATGAATTATGATTCATATGAGTGTTGCTTTGTTCTTAAACTTACAGGGAAGCTGGTTTCTCCAGTAAATTCATTCATTCCCTCACCTTTTCAAGGTCCTTCTAAACAGCTGTCATCATTGCAACATCTGGAATGGCAGATAAGGAGCTCTATTTGGAACAGTGCAGTCAGCAACTTTCTCCAGGAAACTAAATTTGTCACTTCTGCCAAACATCCATCTTCTTGCCAGTTCTTGATTTAATATCCCCAGGCAATGCTCAAAATTGGGCTGCCTGTATTGTATAACCTGTTGGTGTGCCACAGTCTAGCTTAGTTAAAAATTCATCTCAAGGAAAAGACCTGAAGACCTAAAGCTAATAAAACAAGGTATATACACACACATATAAAATTAATATTTGTTCACTGTGCAGTATTATAGAAAATATTATTTTGAAACATGCTAAGTAACATATGATACAACTAGTGGAACATGTCTGTACCAACCTTTGCCTATTAGACCACGAGGATAAGAATCCACTGCTGTTAGCCTTTAACAAATGGACAATTTGTTCTTTATTTTAGATAGTCAAGACCATCTTTATTTGTAACAGAGATCAAAAAAAGTAAATCAGCCTGTGGTCAAATTATGAGGAAGCTATATGATTGGGGGGGGTTTTGCATAGAGAGAAATATACCAAACCCCTTGAGAACTTTTGCATCTGATTCTGAATTCCATCTGGAAAACATCACATTCCATGTTTTACAGCACTGCAGAGAAAGCTAAATGACAAGAACACAGTACAACTTTATATTTTCAGGAAAACTAGAAAATGTGACAGAACAGCTTCCACTTGAAATAGAAAAATATACGAAAGATCTTACCAAGTGGCTACAGTAGTCACCAAAAAAACCACCCCAAACCCAGATCTCCCAATCAGAAACAGATTTTCTGAGTTTAGTGTCACATAATAACTCATCTGATAGTGAGCTTCTGCCAAAAAAACACCGTCCCCTGAGCTTGCCTTCATTGTGCTAGATCTAGCAATTATGAAGCCACTGTTCAGGCAGATCAGCTGACTGAGCTGACAGAAGACGTTTTTCAGTAGGGTTAGTTTCTGCCCAGTCAGTCAGCTGAATCAAATTATCCTGTGGCAGCATGAATATTTGATCTGATACAAAGGAAGCACAGAAAAACGACAGGTGGGGCTACGGCGGGTGAAAATAGTTCCACTCTCCAAGCAGCAACGGTGACTTAGCAGTAACATGAAAGCACACCTTTAGAATTGTTATCAAACATACGCTGGCTATGTGCTCACACAGAACTGGAGCTAACTTTAGCTTTGCTTTCTGCCAGGAATAGCCTGCAGTGTTTTTGTCAGAAGATTCACATTTCCGCACCACTCTGTGCCCCTTTAAATCTGTTTCCTGAAGGAAGAGGCGTACTCCTGGATATAAATTAACTCTAACTATAGACAATGTTAGAAGGAAACTTTCCCTGGGGACAAGACATGCCACTGAGGATTTTTTGCACCATTTAAAAAATACCGTATATTGGCCTATAAACACCATACCAAAGCCTGAGTACTGGTCTAGATAGACCGCAAATCTAGTTCAATTTTGCCACAACTGTGTGGCTTACTGAATGGCCCTTGTCAGTCCCACGGTACTCAAGAATTTTCTTCTTTCAAAGGCTTGCTTGATATGTTTAAAAAAGGCTTATTAAAATGTTTCTTTATTCTCCTCAGCCTTAGAAGACATGGAGAACTGGACAGAGAACTTCATACAGGAAGACTTTGATTCCTTATCCAGTGCCTAGTCCCCAGGTTCCCTAGACTTTCCTCATCACTGTTTTAAAAACTTCTTACCGCACAATGCAAGATGAAGGGGTAAAGCTTTTTGCAGGGGCTTCATAATTTCAGGTTGCTTTCAGGACCCTGCTTCAAGAATATAGAATACATATGAAAAAATTCTACATGTGAAATTACAGATCCGTGCTAATCTGTATGACTATCATAGTCCTTCGTAGTATCACAATTTTAATCTTTTCCTAGCTGTTCAAGAAAGAACCTCTTGGATAAATCACAGTTACAGAAATGGCTAGAGCATTTGGAAATCTGTATGTGGCACTCAAAAGAACAACCGGTTAGGTTCAGTTTGGCCCAGTGCACTGTTCCCATTTTCGGAGCAAAGAGACTCCTGAAGCTAGGACAGCTCTAGATATGATCTCTTCAGATCTAATGAACAAAGTCAAATGCAAGCTTCCACACTATTTGGAGAAGATCTCTAAGGAAATCCCTGGAAATACAAATAAGCAATGGTAAGCATTATAATAAGAAATAAAGTAATAATAGAAATAATAGAAATAAGCAATAATAAGCAAATTCAGTAAGCTACAGTTTTGCCTCTGAGAAAACTAATACCTCAGTTTGATTAAAAGGGCCATGAAGAGTTGCTTGTCAAGCTGTTGTCAAGACAGATTATTTCTGAAATAGATATGGGATGGACTGCTATTTGCAGTCATTAGAGTACCCATGGCATTTTTTGTGAAAAGGTATTCACATTGGTGTACTGGTAAAATCCTACTGCACAGGGTCTGTGTTAACTTGACACTTCTTTCCTGGGATCTCTCAACTCTAAAAGACTCTTTACAAAAGCATTTTTCTCACTGTGCAAAATGTGGAAACTGAAGCATGTTCAGGTAACTGTCTTGCCTTGTGTGATTCTTGGCTCTCAATCCAACTGGGATATCTACTGCTTTGTGCCATTTCACACACACAACTTTTTAAGGATATTTGTTAACATTCTTATTTCTAATCATACTGTAGCTTTCCTGCTCTCTGTTTTAATGACGGCATTTCACCTTAGAGGTGGCTGCATTTCTGTAAGCCTGGAAACAGTCTTCTCTTGGCACACACACAAAACATAAAAAAAGCCCAAAATCTTGGAAAGAAAAGAGACATAAAATTGCAAGGCAGTTTTACCATCTATGTAAAATATATACTGAAACAAAATACTTCCATTCTTGTCATTCTTTAAAGGCTCAAATCAGCATAATTACAACTGTTTTACTTTAATATATAACAGGACAGGATTTCAGGATAAACTCTAGGAATTTCTTGTGATTCACACGATCAAGATTTTGGAGTGCTTAATCCCATTAATACAACTATGGTACCCCTATCAGCTGGGTTCCCTACCTCAGTTGCCATGAAGGAATGCAGAACACTCTTGGTAGCCACTGCATAAAAACCCTATTGCTGCTGTACTGCTTCAGAACAAAAAGCATCTCTTAGCTCTCAACAAAACTCTGTTATGTGCAAGAATAAGCATTTAACTCCAAATGACCAAACCCTCTCTTCAGTATATTTGCCTTCCTCTCTTCTAGTCTTTCTGTGTTGCCTCAGCAAGCTGGACATGAGCCAGCAATGTGCCCTGGATGCAAAGAAGGCCAACAGCATCTTGGGCTGCATTAGGGAGAGCACTGCCAGTGCTTTGAGGGAGGTGATCCTTCCCCACTACTCAGCCCTGGTGAGGCCACATCTGGAGTGCTGCATCCAGTGCCAGCCCCCCAGTACAACAAAAACATGGAGCTACTGGAGCAAGTTGAGCAAAGGGTCACTAAGATGATTAAGGGACTGGAACAGCTGTCATATGAGGAAAGGCTGAAAGAGCTGGGACTATTCAGCTTGCAGAAGAGAAGGCTCAGAGGGATATTATCAAGGTGTATAAATATCTGAAGAGATGATGTAAAGGATATGGAGCCAGACTCTTCTCAGTGGTGCCCTGTCACACAACAAGAGCCACTGGGCACAGTCCTGGGCAACCTGCTCTAGGTAACCTTGCTTGAGAAGAGCTGGATTAGATGATCTCCAGATGTCCCTTCCAGAGATCCAGAGAACATTCCATGAGTCCAATCTCAACCATTCTGTGATTCTATGTGATCTTATCTTTGATAATACTTTTAGGTTCAGGCCACAGGAATGCATGTACTTTGGCTCATTTCTTAATGCAGGTAACAAAATGTTAGGGGGTATGAACTTAAGTAAGGGAGAGCTGTAGGCAGTCTTACTCATTTTGATGTGAATGATCATTTGACCTCGATTTATGCTGCGGATATCATGCATATAAATGTCCTTTTCTTTTTAGATAATACATCAGTCTTATTTTCATATTATGTTTTCGTAAATCTTTGGAATAGCTTTTCTGAAGATGAATGACTATGCAGCTTCAGTTGAGAAATTAATAGGAGGTTTGCAAACCAGAGCCAATGAAAACATCATCAACCCACATATCAGCTCAGCAATGTTTTTACTAAAATTGTCTGCAGCTGAGTGATTTGAGTGCAATTTATTTTCAAAAGCCATCTTTTCAGGCAGTTTCAGATGGTTTTTTACAGACATTAGTGGCATTGCCTTGCATTAATTGTTGGTATTACATATATTTCTTTTATATCTGTGCTGGTATTCATGGGTAGGAAAGTACCTATGGGAAGTATCAACATAGAATCACAGAATGGATGAAGTTGGAAGGAATCTCTCAAGATCATCTAGTTCGCCCTGCCCTGGTCAAAGCATGGCCAGCTTCAGTATGTTGCACACAGCTGTATCCAGTTGGGTATTGAGTATCTCCAAGGATGGAGACTGTACAACCTCTCTGGACAACCTGTTCCAGTGCTTAACTACCCTCACAGTGAACAAGTTTTTTCTTATGTTTAAATGGAATTCTCTGTATTTCAGCTTGTGCCCATTGCCTCTTGTCCTTTCACTGTATACCACTGAGAAGAATCTGGTTCTGTCTTCTTTACTCCCTCCCATCAGGTATTTATAAACTCCTGTATTGTTAACCTTTATCATTACCAATGTATAAGCTGGGGTAAAAAAATTAACTGGTATTTCAGTGGCCTCAGCCTTTTACTGCTCCACTGATTTTTCCATTCCGTATTCAACATTTTATATAGTAACACTGTCTGCAGATCTGAAACAGACTGGAGACTCAGCTGGGCTACAGATGAGTAACATTTCTTCTTCTCTTGGATGGAATAAACTGAGTTGTAGCACAGACTGAATGAACCAGTAAGAACAGAGGCAGAGTCAAAGTTCCTCCCTTTATGCCTATTTGCTCATAAACAGGAGCCATGGGTTTCTATGCTTCTTCTCACTAGCAGATTGACAACATGCAGAAGTAGGAGGAGGTGGAGGGCTCCACTGCTCCTCTACACACTGAAGGCTGTCACACTAGAATAATGTCTTGTTCCATAAATAGTCTCATTTTCAATGAGAATAGCATTATTTAATTTAGATTGTAAAGAGTTAAAATATCAAACAGGCTTAGATAGGCTTAGTGTCAGTAAAGAAGGAGTGGTGAGGGATCCCAAGTCAGCAAAATATTTTAGGCAAGTAGGAAAAAAAGATAGATGCTACCAGTATTCTATGGAGTTGCTATTACAATGTACCAAAAAAAGAAGTAAAGGAGCAGATTGTCACACAAACAACTTTTTAGCCTAAACAAATCTCCCCATAGCTATAAGGAACATAAAAGGTTAGTTTCTGAAGTCTTAGAGCTGGTGTGAATTATTACTGAGTGCATAACGGCTGACTGCACTTAAACTCATCTCTTGTAAAGCACTTAGGGCACTCCAAGTATGTAAAACCAAATTCTAACCAGCACACTTCTCTAGCAGCAGAATAATATGATGACAGCTGAGAGAAGTATTGAGGCTATATGTGATGGAAGAGGTGATAGTACTACTAGGTTTAAAATATTTATCCTTTGGGATTTAATTTGGAGAACTCTTTCTTCTTTTCCTTGCAAGAGGCTGACAAACACTGCTAGTACCTTAACTTTTTGGAGAAGCAAGGTAGTTTCCCAAGCTCTGCCTTAACTCTTTTTTTCCAAGTTGATAACAAAGAGAAAACCACTTACTAGTTTTAGCTGCATTTTCCATTTTCAGTCTCTGCTCTTAAACTCCTTCTTGCTGTTATGCAAGAACAAGTAGGATTTCAGTGGTTAAAGAAAGGAATATACAGTTCACGTTATAAAAGGAGCCTGGAAAAATAGTGTGTTTCTCATAATCCTGAGCTATTTGAAAAAATTATTTTCCTTGAATACTCTGATAAATCTCTACTTATCTTAAGTTTGCTCTCCAGAAGTGCAACAGCACAGGCTTATTACAGGAAGCAGGGGAACAGCAATATTATACAGTCCACAAAGAAAGCAGAATGTTTGTATATTAAACTGTGAAAATTTCATATAACAAATTTGAGGTCAAATGAAAATGTGCATTTTTTAAAAATCAAAAAAGAAAAACAATCACTACTCTGGTACATGACACTAAAACTTTGAGTCTCAGCATTTCTTCAAGGAGGTTCATGGATATACCAGGCAACTCTTTACAATGAAAAATACAGAGATAAAAATACCAAATATAGTCATCCTCTCACCTCTGATCAAACCATCCAAAACAGCTCTCTACCAAGTATAGAAAAGTCTACTAAACTCAAGCAGAAAGAACATATGAATGAAACAACCCAGAGAATTACTTAGGCATAAAGAGCTCAATCATAGAATCTTAAAGAACAGATTTTCAAACACAAGTAACTAAATACTGTCTGTAAAATAAATGGACAATCAACTACCTTCTATCAGTATCTCCCTACTATCAACTGCCTTTTTTTGTGCAAATAATCACATGCACAGATAAAACATGTTTCACGCATACACTTACCCATTTGGGTGATCTCCAGTGAGAGCCTAGGTAGAGAAAAGAAACCTAGGTAGAGACTATTTCTTGCAAGTACTATCACTTCTATTCTCTGTATCACCATAATATTAAGTACAAAGAATTTTAGACTAGACATTTTCTTCTCATGATTAAAAATGCATATTCATAAAATAATTTTGTTTCACGCTGGGGAACTTTGTACATTACATTTGCATTGAACCACAATTCTAGGCACTTTAGAAAGTAAACAACTCTACGTATTTTTCTTATATACTGTCTCTCATAAAAGGATTTAAGTATTAATATATCTATCATTTGTATCTGCTGTCATATTAGATTTGTGTGTTATTTCACAGGCTTTACAAAACTATGTCTACAACCTTAATTAAGCATAAGATTGCCAGATTACTGGAAGCTTTCATAATATTTTCACAGAATACTTGTTTGAATTAGGGCTGGTTTTAGTCAACACTCCTTTATGTTCAAGTACTGCAGAAGACAGCTAAAATTACTATAATACCTAACTGCTTTTTCTCTGTGTTTAGACTTCATTGCAACTCCTGCTGACTACATTAGAAGCAGTGTTAAGAGATTTTGATTAATGCAGAGACATGTAAAGTCATGGAAAAAAAACATTAATACAAAAACCATGCAGTTATCACACAATCTGTTCTCCTCCTTACCCATTAACTTAGATTTCTTGTATCTTCACACAAATTAGTGTAAGTGAGATTGACACTAAAGGCTTGGACCAAAGACTCTTGATATCAACAGAAAATTCTGGTGACTTTAAAGGGCTTTCCATCAGAGTTTATATCATCTGGAACACAACCTATCATAAAACAGATATTCAGCATCAGATCTGCTAAATAAAACTCCAACAGTTATCCTTCAAGCCAGAATTTCTGATGAAAGCAGATCCAACAATGAAACTGAATTCTACAACTCGCCCTTTACAGTAGCGCTGATGATGCTGCATATTCAGAACAGTATCACGAGGCTAAAGTCCTGAGACAACTGTGAAACGCTGAAAGCAGTTAGCAAGGCTCTGAATCAAGTTGCAGTCTTTCTCCGTGGGGAAGAACCATACCTTTTATACGAATAAAAATACGAACAAACTCTCCAGAATTAGAGTAATTTTGAGAGTTTTAAATGTATAGTAGCAAAGAAAAACTCCTGTTGTACATAGATTAATTCTTTGCACTGATTTCCATCCAAGAAGGCTGAATGCCCAAATTAAGCCTTCATATTACACTGGAGACAGTCTTTATATAAATCTTAGCTTAAAGGGAGGTATTATAGGTGTTTATAGGTTATATACTTAGAGCTATAATTTGTCCTCTCCTGGTCTTACCAATTCAAGGCAATATGAAATGTTGCTGGCAAATAAATTATAGCCATCACTGCAGCTATTCTGACTGTACGTCCACACACCTCCCCCGCAAGTTTGAAGTATAGTGAGCACTGTGTGCTCACTACTTCAGACCTAAAGCAAAGGACAGGATTTTCTTATCCCTTCTAATGTACATATAGGTTCAGTTCACAGTTCAGCCCCAGAAGTGCACAGCTTTCTGCTGTATTCATATGAATGTTCAGGCACTTTTTTAGACAAAATGCTCCTCACTCCCCTCAGGTATTTGAACTGCATTACAGTGTGACTGAAGAACCTAATGTGGACTATGAATAGAATACAGCCACCTTTAATATTTTACAAACGAAAAATCCACATTAAAATAAACCTGTAATTTCGTCCAATTTTCCTCCTCCTCCCCCACAGAAGAGGGGAAGAGGCAATCAGAACAGAAAAGTAAAAATTATTGTTGGCTTCACAACTTCTTTGTTTCATTCTAACTATGACATCATTCAGAATTAGCAGACTGTCTTCAACATCATAAGACAAATTAGCACATGAAATGGTAAGTAACAGCATATCTTTGGGTCTAAATTTTGCTTTATAACTTTACTCCAAAGAGGTAGTTTCAGCTATTGCAATTCACCTTCAAGCATCGTAAGCATTCTGAAAGTGAGAACATTTGCCACTGGCAAGATGGAAATATCCACCCATCTCTGTCAATGTTATTTCTTCTTAAATACCACTGTGGTGTGTTTGCTTTTGTTATTAATCATTTAATATGCTAAATTACCTTGCAAAGGACTTACCAGTCTTCCTGCGCTCACTATATACACAATAGTATTTTCTGAACCTTAATCATCAAACTCTTTACTTCATTGGTACATTATGAAGATAATTGATTTAATGCATATAATTCTCTGCTACTGGTCAGTTATAGTTTTGGTTTTAACTGTTAAATTGCTTGCACAGCATCACCAATATAGTATTAAAAAGACAGATGATAACTCCCCAGTCCTCAGTTCATATGGCTCCAGGAGAACACAAAACACTAACTTACCAAAGGAAGTGATTTATTTTAGCCTTGTTTGTGTAACAGTGTGTCTGCTTCCCCTGTGCCCAGCAGCCCAGGCAATTATCTTTTGCTTACCATTACAATCTACCACTAATGAAGACTATCATCTGACCAGTTTCTCATTCACTTCTTATGCTTAGCAAAAACATAACAGTTAAATTATTCCTGTCAAACAAAGTAATAACTGATCTAGAACTGTAACTAAGCTCTGCAAGGCTGGTTTCTACACCCTCTTTACTTCGCCAGTCAATAATGACCATTTTAGATTATCTTTCCTGCATTCTGTTTTTCCTGTCTTTCAGGAAATCTTTCAGTGATTCCTTATTTCCAAAATACTCAGTTCAAGCCGCCTGTTCATCTCGAAAGACCTTTGTTTTTCTTCTCTTGCTTCATTCTATCCATTCCCTGTTCACATCCTTAATCTGACAGTGGCTTTGTTTATAGTGAGAAAAATAAATTTTGGTTCTTCTCTGTACAGGAAAACAGTTTGCATCTACTTATTAGGCCATCCAAAAAAAAAGAAAAAAGAAAAAAGAAAAAAGAAAAGAAAAGAAAAGAAAAAAGAAAAGAAAAGAAAAGAAAAGAGAAAAGAAAAAAGAAAAGAAAAAAGAAAAGAAATACACAAATTCACAAAAAGAAATACACAAACGAACCTCCAACTATACTTGGGAACTTCTTCCAGGAAGAATAGTTTATATTCTTTTCAGTGCATATAATTTAGGAAGTGGTTTTAACTAAGTAAGGAAGAAAGCAATCCATATCCACAGGAAGGAGTTGTATATATTACATCCAGGCAAGCCACAGGGTGCCACACATTTTTACACACAGAAATGCCATGCAGTGCCTTGTGAGACAAAAAGCAGTGAACTACTGCTGACGCGTGTATTCATTTTCACACATCAGCATCTCTAGGTGTTCTTCCAAGCATGATTTTTCCCCCAGTGCCTCATTTTCTACACAACCTCTCCTACCATTTCCCCTTTGGCTTTCTTGGTTAACTTTAAGTAAGAATATTATCTATCTTTTTTTTTTTCTGTAATTCAAAATACTCTAAGAATACGGTGGCCTTTCCCCAAAATAAACAGCACTGACAATTATTGTGCACTATACTTTATTTGTTTCAGGATTCTCATCATAAATGTACAACTCACTGATCATTTTCCAACACAGTTGCAAATTATGATATAGTCTTCTACTACCGCCAAACATTTTTAGTTTAAGATATATTTACAGAAAGTTTTAAATTGCTGTTCCTAACAACATGATCGAGAACTTTCTACTAATGGCAGGATTACTTTGCTCTCACGAAAACAAGCAGAAAGTCATGATCTACTCACTAGCTGTGTTAAGAGTTGGCTGATCCTTAAAGGTCTTCATATGAGAGCTGCCATTGCATTTTCCTCTATGCCAGCAGTCCAGTAAACAGCACAACCCATACATACTGCTGCCCAAACAATGACCAGGGGAGCCTAGACTACAAACCTTATCAGACTTGTTTTCCTACATATAGAAAAAAATAAAGCATATGCACATATAAGAGACATGAATATTATAGGTTATTCAGGCTGCTCATGCACATTCATATCAAATGCTGATATTCGGGGCATGATCGGCACAGGTTAGCCAGATTCATTGTGACTTTCAAATGGATTTTGAATTAGAGTGAATGTATACAGATGAAAGTCTCTGGAAGTCCAGCTCGGATTGAATGAAGCTACAGGCTCCTTGTTTTCATTATCTATCAGTAGCACTTAGCCTCGTCAAAAACCTTGGTAGTAGCTGACAGCTTCCCCGCCAGTTGTCATATGTAATATGAATAATCATTTTGGCACATGCCTACATTAAGGACTGAACTGCAAAGAATGCATCCACAACAGCCTGGTGATATCTAGTGTCAGCATCCAATTGCTATTGAAGGAGAACTGGTGCTAGACAGGAAGAAGAGACTAGCAGGCTGCCAACTCCCCCAAAATACAAAAAGATTGCATAAATAGCAAGCTTTCTCCTCTTCCTCACCAAAGCTCAAATATAAAGCATAAGTCCATATGATTTTTAAACACATGGGAAGCAAACTGTAGCAGAATATGCCCTCAGCAAGTGTAAGCACAGAGGACTCACACGCTCAGATTTTTACAAAGCGCTCCTAATCTGCCTGTGTGGAGTAACTTCAGAACACTGCCATACGCAGGTGCCGACACAAAATGAACCAAGATTTCAGGAAAGCCTACTTTGCAGTGAACAGTTTGAAGGGCTAGCAAATATATTAACAAAGGGGTTTCCATACTGGCACTGAAACATCTCTCTGGCATAGCTAGGATAGGAAGCGCTGTGATAGTTCCATAGAGCAGCTTAATTTCAAAATCACTGAACTCTGAAGGCCTCAAATGAGTTCTCCCTTTCTGAAATTGAAAATAAAACTTCAAAAGCCAACTGCTCAAAAAGGTTCCCTAAATCTCCTGGGAATTACAGTGCAAAGTTTTATACAACTCTGACACCATCATACTCATAATTCTTCATTAAAATACAGCATTAGATACAAAAACCAGAACAACTTAAGTACGACCTTGCTTACCTTTATTCTCATCTTGAAAAAAACTGTATTTAAAAATCACCTTATTCCACTATAATGTAGAGAGACAAAGCACTAAATGTCCTAGACCATGAAGTACATTGATACTAAATGTTGAATTTGAGGGGTGTAGAACAAAAGTTTAAAGCAACTCTATCTACTGGGCTTTTTCAAAGGTTGGAATGTACCATGCATTATCCAAAAGCAAATAAGGTGATTGGCAATGGCAGACTATTTCTAGCAGCAGCATTTAAATACTGGTTTCAGCAAAACTTCAAAACCTTGTGAAGACAAGATACAACAGAGTATTAAGAAAGAAAGAAAAAACTCTTTAGTGAAAAAAGATTTTTCTCAGAAGAATCTAAGTAACGAAGTTAAGCTGTTACAAAGTTAAGAATCTAGCTAAGCAACGAAGTATAACCAGTCAAATCGAATAAAAGAAAAAAATACTGAAACTAAAAGCAGAGGAGGAAAAGGTCCTAGATGTGCAATTACTGTAAATACAAGCACAGTCTTCTCAGAGTACTTAGAGAGTGCCAAGCTCCTACAGTATATAACAGCCAACCACTATGATGTATTGTGTGTCAAATCGATCCGCTGCAAAGACATACATATGTGCCAAGGAGGGCAGAGCAAGGCTAAGGAGACACTGAGATCCAGCAACAACTGAAGTCAACAGAACTGAAGCACAGGAAGCAGACAGTAATCAATAGCATGGCCTGAAGTAGAGGAGCCTGTATTGACAGTCATATTGAAAGTATGTGGCTGTAATATCTAACTACCTTGTCTTGGAATGGCTTGTCATTTTATTTCTAGGAAAAAAGTACTATTTTTGAATGCAATTACTGTGACTAATGTGAATTGCTTCACTCCGATTCTCTTCTCTCAAGTCTTCACTGTTGATTCTGCAATTGACCTGAAAACTTTAAACCACAGAATTAAACCAGGAAAACCATGCTGGATAGGTTTCCAACCCCATCTGTGGGAACAAGCCTACTAGTATTTTGTTCCATCAAGATTCTGATAATGCAGCAATCACTGTATTATCCAAGTGCTTTCTGAACACCTGAATATCAACAACACTCCCACACAAACAAGAACATCTGTCCTTGCTCAGGTTAAAGGCCCATTTACCCTAATGTTCCAACTGTCATATTTCCAAACCGATATTTAGGAATGAGTATAAAAGGAGGACAAGTACATAATGACACTTGCCCAGAATTCTCTCTTAGCAATTTACATGTAGGGATTTCCTCAGCCAGAGGGGATGTCTTTTACTTCATCGCTTTTAATGGATTTTGAGTCACATCTAAGTCTATGTAAACTACTAACTGCTGTACATCCAGCAGCAGGGAGTTTCAGTGCTTAACAAGGTGGATGTTAAAAACAGTATCTTATTTTAAATTAAAACATGAGCACTGACAACAAATTTTCAATGCTGTACCGTTAGTCTGCCAGCATTCACTCTGTACTTGGAAAAAAATATGCACCTTTTCTTCCCAAATATTAAAGCTGTGTGACTGCACATGTGTTAAAGAAGCTACTTTTATTGTACAAATATATGAAGGCTTTGACAGCAGGAAGAATCCCAAATTTTTAACTATAACCTAGTACAAAGGCTGAACAAGATGAAATGATTGATATTCAGTCTCATTTACTATCTGACCCTTTGTTTAAATGCAATTCTGCTGTTACACTCTGACTTGCCTCAAGATGGTAGTGCTATCACACAAACCTTTTCCCTAGCTAAAATACACAACTGCACAGTATGAAGAAAGTCCAGCACCTTTTGTCATTCTCAACACAGAACTCAAACTGTTTCAGACAGCTGCTCTAAAATATTGTTAGCCTGTTTCTTCTCTAATTTACATTAATGTAAATGTAGAACAGTACAGCGTTCATAGTGCATTACTGCAGAAATGACATTCAATGAACTTGTTTTATTTTCCACCTCTCGTTCTACAGTTGTAACTTAGGCTTCCATAGGGCACATTACTAGAGGTGGGAAAATAATGGATGTTTCAGTTCTGCACCCAAACTGTCAAAAAACAGAGTGCTTTGGTTGACTTGTAAGAGAACTTAAGGGTGGGAGAAAGAAAAGGAGAGAAAATGGTGAGAAAAAACAAAAAAGCACCTTCTTGAGGCAGCCTGAAGTACATTGCTTACCCAAGAATGAAATACTTAACGCAAAAATACCACACAGAAATATTGAAAAATTTGCTATTTTGAGGAATTAGTGCAGGAATACTGAAATGTAAAGCTTTATTTAAAAATTGAGATTTCACTTTGAAAATGGTAATAATGAAAGACTAAACACCCTTATTTCTGACTGGAGATATTCACTAATTTTGATGTAAAGATACTAAACACTGCAGTTCTCCTTGCATTAGGGTGAGAGAGACCTTTTTATTTATAAGCAGGAATAATTGAGACAAGTTCTTCATTGGCTACAAGTCCCCTACTTACTACTTTTTTTACAAATACATAATCATATACAGATTAAATGCTATCATTTATTATCAGCTAATGCCACTGATCTGAGTGCATCTGAATTTACATTTTGCAGCTATTTGATCTGTTTTATTGGAATTTTTCTTTCTGTACATAATTGATTGATGTGCCAACAGAACATGGGCTTGTTCAGAAGGCTGTGGAAAGGCTCTCCAGAGAGGACTGCATGAGGACAAGAGCTTCCCCATGTTACATTATGAAGATGCAAGTTCCTCCCACTCCTTGTCATGATCCGGAATAAACCCACAAAGATGTCTGAATCTCCCAATAATAAAATGTAAAAGGTCTTAGTAAAAGCTAAAAAAAAAAATCCTCTTAGAGCTCTTCATAAAAAAGCTTAGTGTGTACAAGGCAGCATCCCAGAGTCTGATGGGAAATTTCTTTATAATGCTGCTAGAGAGACCATACAATTCCTTGTATGGCAGACTCCTCATCTTGTCTTCAAAACAGGTACTATGAGAGACTGATCTAAAGCCTACTCAAACCAGTGAACAGACCCACTTTGGATCAAGACCCTTGTGTGCTATCCATCTCAAGTAAAAGGACATTTTTTTTGTGTCAAAGATGATCTAATTTACAAACCCACAGCACTGACTCAAAATAAGAGAACCTTCTGTCTGGCCAAGGCATTCAGAAGAAAACTGCTTGCAAGAGATTCAGAATTGGCAAGAATTACCTTGGCATTCTCATCAGTTTTTTCAAGGCACGGAATTCTGATTGCTAGTTGTTTTATTTAACATAATCCTGTGTATGCTGCAAAAAAGTAGGCTTTAATGGAAAATTCAGCTAACTCATGACAGTCTACCTGTTATGCCTATTACACCGATACACAGCTAACATTCTTGTCAGTATAAGTATGACATTGACAACAGTTCTGCATAGGTAAAAAGTGGACAGACTACTTCAGGGATAAGTCTTCAATTCTTTCATAGCTTGAAAGAAGAATAGAAGTGATGAGCGAAAAAAAAGTACCAGGGCATGGGGCAGAACATGTACAATTTCTCCAAATTTCATAAAATTCTACCATGGTGGAAGGGAAAATTCCCTTTGCAAGAGCAAATTATCATAACAAAGAATAGACTCAAGTAATCCAATACAAAATACTTAGCAAAAAATAGTAAACTTGATTCTACGCCTTGAAAAAAGAAGAGCATGGATACCAGTGACTTCACTGGATGCTGAATAACTGAATTTTCTAGAGCTCCCAAACTTCTCTAATGAAAAACCAAAAATATGCCATAAATTTTCATAAAGATTTGCAGACTTGTGTATGATAAAGAATTGGGAAGCTGTTCCTTGTCTTGAGAAAGCAGCTGTGGGATCTAAATGGGTATTTTCTAAATTAGGAGAGAGGTCAGAAAAACATTACTTTTTAAGCATTTAAATGTCAGGGTTATTTCTTGAGAGTCACATCACACACAGATATAATACCCAGTCCTTCTCAGCGAGCCCACAGTCTGGAAGCAAAACCTACAAGATTAATTGTTATTTATTCCCAGGAGGCCTGGAGGAAGAGTCAAAATTCAGTTGTATCTGGCATTGTATCTGGCAGGTCAACAGCGAGGCACACCACAACAAAAAGCAGCCACAAGGTACAGATCTTAGTCATCCTTCCCCTAAAGCAGCTCTCCCCAGCAATTTTCATTACAACTCTGTTTTTGTATCAAATATACATGAACAGCAACTGCATCTGTCTGACAAACTCTTGTAGCCAATAGAAGAAGTGTGGCTTGTTCTCTGAGACTAACTCTTTTGCTATTGTGCAAAGCTTATAACTTAGTGTCCTTCCTGAACGCATAAAGAACTTCCTTGTATCACACCAAATGTCAGAAAAATTCCATGCTTCTATGGTGATATGTTTCTGTTTTCTTTCTATATTCTCCACAGCTCATAGGTGCTATGTTTTTTAAGGAGCTGTTCTTCAGCATTGCTGAAGGAAACAAGTCCTTCCCATCTGAAGGAGAGAGAGGAAGGGAACAGAACACATTATCTCTGTTACTTGCCTATATCTGTCAAGTTACATCTTTCGGTGATGTTTTGTTTGCTTGCATCTACTTTTTAAATTGAATTCTGAGTCATTGAGACTGTTATGTGAGTAGCTTCAGTTCAGCTGCACTTTCTTTTTTTCCTAAAGGACAGAATATAATGGTCCAGTAAGAACCAAAAAGGTAATTTTATTTACTGTTCTTCTTAACATCTGCCCAGAAAGTCTTCTTAACATGACTCTGTGTTTAAAAAAAATGATTTGAGAGTTAGTTACTGCTGCAAGCATTTCCCATAATACAAATTTCATCTTTTCAGACCATGTATGGTTTAAGTGGATTCTTTCAGAAAGCATCTGATTTACAGATTTACAGATGTCTCTCAATTAATGCAATAACAAGCAGAACTCTGATCTCCCATGTTTTTGTTACTTGTCTGGAAGGCTCTCCGCAGAGGACTGCACGAAGG
The DNA here is from genome assembly GCF_036370855.1 of Dromaius novaehollandiae. Lineage (NCBI taxonomy): Eukaryota > Metazoa > Chordata > Aves > Casuariiformes > Dromaiidae > Dromaius > Dromaius novaehollandiae. The sequence continues at coordinate 16,324,568 of NC_088110.1, forward strand.
GGAGAGCTTCCCCATGTTACATCACAAGGACACAAGCTCTTTCCACTTCCTGTCATGGTGCAAAAATGGCTGTTCCTTCGCATGCAAGGCCCTGTTGGAAGCTACTCTCTAGCTGTTATACACCACTCCTGGCTGTGCCATTTAGGGTTTCTGTGTCAGAAAGAGGCCAGGACACTGTAGTGGAAGAACATGAGCTAATACTCCAATGAATACATGAAGCAGGAGACTTGATATCTATTTAATTACATTACTGAATCAGAGCATCTATGGAGGCTCAGAGCCTGAACAATGAGATCGTTGTTTGAAGGTCTGCTATCACAGAACTACTGGAGAAGAATGAAAGAAGATTGACACTATTCTTCTTTACTGATCACAATTACGGTGTCTGATGCTCTGACCACAGACTATAATAAAAACTAGAATGAATATTACCTTCTCCATGATTCCTCTCTGAAAGAAAGAGATAGATACCTTCTTTAGTAAAGCATTTGCACCTATAGATCCTGAGCAAGACTCTATAGCCTTGCATGAGGCCTCTCACAAAAAAAACGTAAAATTTCCCATCTTTGTAATTTCTCTAATGGTTAAATCAGCTTTGATCTGACTGATTTGAATCCTATTCCATGGCATAAATTTCTACTCACTGCAATTGCACAGGTGCCTATACAAGTCTTCCTAATTCCATTATCGGCATCATGGGATTAGAAGTTTTGTCCATAGCACATATATTTTTCTCTGAATTGTAAGGCGAGCAAGCGGAGAAAGACCTGGGAGTCCTGGTGGACAACAAGCTAACCAAAAGCCAGCAATGTGCCCTTGTGGCCAAGAAGGCCAATGCTATCCTAGGTTGCATTAGGAAGAGTGCTGCCAGTAGGTCAAGGGAGGTGATCCTCCCCCTCTATTCAGCCTTGGTGAGGCCACACCTGGAGTACTGTGTCCAATTCTGGGCTCCCCAGTACAAGAGAGACATGGCGCTACTGGAGAGGGTCCAGCGTAGAGCTATGAAGGTGACTGGGGGACTGGAGCATCTCTCCTATGAGGAAAGGCTGAGAGAGCTGGGCCTGTTCAGCCTGGAGAAGAGAAGACTGAGAGGGGTTCTTATCAATGTCTACAAATGTCTAAAGGGACGGTGTCAAGAGAATGGGGCCAGACTCTTTTCAGTGGTGCCCAGTGACAGGACAAGAGGCAACGGGCACAAACTGAAACACAGGCAGTTCCATCTGAATATGAATCTGAATTCTTTACTGTGAGGGTGACAGAGCACTGGAAGAGGTTGCCCAGAGAGCTTGTGGAGTCTCCTTCTCTGGAGATATTCAAAACCCACCTGGACATGATCCTCTGCAACATGCTCTAGGTGACCCTGCTTGAGCAGGGGGACTGGAATAGATGATCTCCAGAGCTCCTTTCCAACCTCAACCATTCTGTGAGCACCATTTGCACTTGATTATGCAGCTGACTGATCTAAGAAATACACTCTATTCTCCAACCTGGAAACCAAAGCCAACCATTCACAGGTGCAAAATAAAGTGCCCTCTGCAAAATTAATATAAAAACTTTCTTGAGCTCTGCTTGCATATCTCTCCAGAATGCTATGATTTTGCCCACTGGAAGCCTTAGTATAAACTTCCTGTGGCTGCAAGCCTTGCCTTCAGCCAAGTCAACAACAGCACTTCTCAGTCATTTTTGATTTTAAACAATATGCAAGTGTGTCATCTCTAATGGTCATTTAATTAGCAGACAGGTTTAAATTTCAGTGTTCTTACATACTAAAATTAGCAAAGATTACAGAATATCTATGTTCATATTTTTTCTTATGGGAAGCTAGCTAGTTTTGGTTTGCATATATGCTTTAAATAATTCTACTGCATATGTGTATGCATTCTAAAAATTCTTGTGCAATTACAAAAAATTGTTTAAATGTATGTTATATCCTAAATTTGTTTTTAACAAATTAATAAAAATGACAGTGTTATTTGCACTTACAGGAGTGCATCATTTCTGTAACTTTAATCTTTAAACTAATCCAGCTCTCATTCTTTTTCTTTGCATGTGTTGCATATTAATCATATTATTTTAGGCTCCACTTTATAGCTTCATGGAAACTACACAAACTACTTTAGTATTCTTTAGTCTTTCACAAGTGAGACTGGGAACTGAGGAATAATCAGTAATGGTTATCTGCCTTTCCTATTTAAAAACAATAATGATGTTCACTCATCCTGAACAAGGCCTTTAATTAATCATTGTAGTAACGCAGGCTGAGGTCCCAGTGTTACCATCACTGATGTATAACAGTAATATAAACTCCTGCTTAAATGCTTTTGTTCTGTGAAATAAATCTGTACAACTATTTCCAATAATTCAGTAAGATTAAAGTATAGCCTCATTATTACATTTATCACAGTATTTTCAAACAGTTGTTACTTATTTTTACCATGTGATGGCTAACAATTATACCATATTTAGAGAAAGTTTTACCAGGCAGTGGTAAAACAAACAAACAAACAAACACATTCTTACCTTTACAGGTCAGTTCCTCCTTATATATGATTTGTCACTCAATTTTACAACAGGTAACTAAATTCCACAAAGTATAGTATAACCCCAGGGTTTTTTTTTTTATGATTACTCTGTTTTAATGGCTAGCAGGAGCAGTACAAAGCCACTTGTATTACCTCAAAGACTAGTACTCCTATTGACTGAAATATAATGTTCATCTTCTATTTGGAGATGTTCATCTTCTACTAGATAATAGCCTAATTAGATTAAAAGCTATCCAGTGCACGATCTTTTTCCAAGTGAATAATTTAAGTGAAATGACTAGTTAAATTCTTAAGGGAACGACATAGCTATTTATGATGATAATTTGGAGTTCCCATCAAAGTGGCCATGCACATATCTCTTTCTACTGTCAGACTTCCATATATCCCCTTAGGTTGGAAACATTGTAGAAGTAAGGACTGTGCAGATGAATTCTCCAAAGAGCAAGAATCAGCTGCGCAGGGACTGAACAAACTACAATTTCTAATGGAGAATGAAAACAAAAGCCAAAGAAAATATTTTTCTCCAGTAGTCTGAAATGTAGAAGGGCTACATTTCATCTTGATACACTACGCTATATACACTGTCATACTCAGAAAGGCAATGAATTATACATAGCCACTGTTACTTTCTGACACCTATTTATCTGGACTCCAGGGTATATCCTGTCAGGATTTGTTACTTTTTTACTCAAGCTCTACCATGACTTTATCTACCACATCTACCCAAAAAATACAAATAAGTTTGGATAGTATTAGCTTTGCTTTCCATCCTAAATTGCCGAGAGTTCTTATGCAACATTAAGGTACTGCCAACAGGAGAGTGAGTCAGCAAGGCAGAGAGACTTCTGTGCTCAAATTAAAATGCAAAAAAGCTGTAGAAAGTTGGCTTTATATGTGACATGGACTTCCAGAGACAGATACTGTGTCCTGCATTCCATGCGATAGTGGACAAATCTCTCAAGCTCTGAGCTTTCATTTGCAACTTAATAAATGGGGATGCTGACCATTCCCTACAAAGATCATTACGTCACATACACACGTATTAATCAGTGGTTGTTAATCACCTTGAGAGTACAGAAATCAAAACCGTAAGTATTTGTCTAGATGGTAGAAACCATGTACCAAGCTTTCTGTGTGAAAATTGAATCTGACTTTTAATGAGATGGTTTGGATAGGTGGTCTGGTTTTCAACTTAAAAACACTGAGAAACACGTTCCAAGTATATTTTTGTCCTTTTAATTAGAGCTTTTTTTCATTTTCCCAATCCCTTTCAATGATCCTCTAATATTTTTACAGCAATGCCTTTTGAGGGGGCAGGCACAAAGTGTGGCAGATACACTGAACAAGGGGATATCAAAGAATGAATTTTCCCTGTCGTTTTAACCACATGAAAGCTCTCCAAATGTATTCCCTTGCTCCTCTTAGTGGTTTGTATAATAAGATCAGTAGAAGTGAACACTAACATTTCCTTGTTCCATTTGCAGCTGCTAGTAGCTGAAGGATAACTGTGCTATGGTAATGATTCTATTTGAAAAGGGAGTATTTGCTACTGCATTCTTTCTTCTTACTCTTTTTTAATGTTCTGACAGTATTCTCAGTTTTGGGGAGGGAAAGGAAGGAAAGAGAAGAGTACTAGAGAAACGGATAATGCTGCCTCAAAAATTTAAAATCTAAAGAGAGAAAAAGAGGACAAAACTAACTCAAGGTCTCAGAGGACAGAGAGGATTTTATGATGGGGTAGGCAGGAAGGAAAGCGTGTTGGCTGCTTATCAGTCAAAGTGATATCCAGAGCTGAGATGTCCAAGATAACTTATGTCAAGCTTCAGAACTACAGTGGAGCTCTGAGAGCATGGAAGGGTACAGGGTACAGGGTGTATTTACTGGAGCACACTGTAAAATTGCAGCTGCCCTCTCTTGGATTCTCAGCTACTATCACAGTGTGGTACTGCCCTGTGCTGAGTGAAGCTGCATGAATTTGCTAAAGCTCTTTGAACTGTAAAGAGTTGCTCACAGTTATATTACAATAAAAGTTTGTGGGGGAAGAGATTTAAAATGAGAATGGTGCATGCTTGTATACTGAGAAAGGAAATGTTCATCAGTGAGGGAAACTGAAATCCAAAAGTGAGCATGTCTACATAGCAAGCGAAGGTGGAACTGCGGCATAAGGTAGGTATACTTTGCTGCCTTTTTTAAATCCATATAGCCTTGAAAACATGGCTTTCAGTTCTTATCACATTTACTTAATATAAAGAAACTCCAAACTTCAATATTTTAAAGTAGAGAGTGAGTGTGTTGGTCTATTTTTAGGAAGATTAATTTTTGAATTAGGACCCAATATTTATGCTATTTTACCATACCTCTCACCTGTCTCAAATTAACATGCCAATCCAATACTCCCCTACTATTCCATCTTCCCCCTATAGCACTCTTCTTCCCACTAGCCCCTTCTTCTTCTGTCTGCTCTTGAATGTTCAGACTACAGGTTCTGATAATGGGTGAGTTCCTGCAGAAACAGCAAAATGCAACTTGCCTGTTTCTGAGGCAGTGGTTCTTGTGATAGCAGAAGATGGGAGCTTCTGTGTGTAGAGATCTGCAGCATCTTGCCACTCTCCAGGGTAATAGTCACAGCTTTTGCTCAGTTCGCAATACCAGCTTAACTGCAACATTTCCTTACACTTTAACACTGAAGTATGGTGACATGCAACTATGAACACACAGTATCTTTCATGGTTTTCTCAGGGAAAGGGGTTAGGAATTGGTTGTAGATTTGATTAAATGCAGTATTTAAGCCCTCTCCCCACAATCCACATATCTATAGTTTAATTTAGACTACAGTCAGTGCACAGGCCCAGTTACCTCCCATATCTGAGTGTATGTATGTCCCACTTTCTTTCCTGGAGTAGACTGTCTTGTGCCTACATGCTTGTCCTCCTCCCAAACATTCCTGACATGCCCAGTGTTCTCCCTACTATAACCTATATAAGAAGAGCCTTTCACATCATAGATTTCCAAATAAAAAAATGATTTGTTTCAGATATGTTTCAGAGATAAAGCTATCATAATTTATCAATAATACTCTGTAAAAAAAGGGTCTTGAAACCTGACATATAATTGGATTTATTTGCTATGCCCCATACAAACATTGCTTTCACAACACTCCAGTCTACAGTAGCTTATGCTTATTCACAGCTAGGAAATGGTCATGCAAGAATCAACCACCCTCCTAGACAAGATGGAAACAGCCTTCCTCAGAGGAGACATTTTATTATATGTGGATTTTTATGGAAAAGACTAAATACTTGGGTTTTCCTTTTGTCAAGTCCTGGCAGATAAGCAGTAAGAATGATTTTATTTTTAAAAAGATTTTCTTCTTTTCCAGTCAAATTAGACAGAGGTGGGAGAGGGTCCCTTTAACATTTTATTTTTTCTTGCAATATACATTATATACCTAACTTCCATTTATGTGCTGACAGTCTTATCACCATTCTAGGTCAGCACAGTTATTAGTATCTCTTTAGGGAACAGTACGGCTTAATCTGAAGAAGAGTATTATTAGAGCTGTTTGAAAAATTTACTTTTTGATTCAGCCACTGAACCAGGCAATAAAAACTGATAAAAATTATGCAGATCGAATTAGAACTAAAACTTGTCACTTCTTCCTCACGAAATCCAGAACTTAAGAAGTTCCATTTATTTTGATGTGCAACCTCATATGAGATGCTTTGTCTCAGGGACTACTTTGAAAAGCAAAGGAAAAAGAGAGGTTATATTCTCAAACTACTGGTTAAAGAAATACTGGTTGCATTTTACCCTTGGCTCAAAACTTAGTCTGAGGAAGAGAAAGAGAAAAGACTGAGCCCAAACTACCACCTTTACGAAACTGTCAATCTCATCTCCTTTTTCTCTGCCTTACTGATTAATTATTTTAACTGTGAAAGTGTTTCAGCACGAGAGATTGAGAGAAGCTCACCTATGCATGCTTAGTATATGATTCACCGAACAGGCTGGAAAAAACAGGGAACATGGCTTATACATATGGGCTCAGTGTCTGAGACAACACTAAAATCTCACACCCAGCACTAACTGGGACATTCAAGTGGCAAGATTACGCTTTAATTTTCTTCCTGTCACTTGAGTGAATGGTCAGTCCCCTAAGTGATCAATTGAGACTACTGCTTTTTAAATTAAACTGAAAAAAGATTACACCAACTATTACTATTGAGCCTTATTATTCAGACCTACAGACATAAGCATATTTTCAATGTGAAAGGACTTTTAGTATCATTGTTATTAACACTCTAACCTCAATCTCCATATTTATCTGGTTATTGCTACATGCTTTCACATCAGGCTTGTAAAGACTCACTTGGCACATCCTTGTTTGGTGAACTCTGCCTTGCTGCCATGTAACTTGTTAAATCAAAAATCATGTAGTTGGAACAACTGATTTGGCTGAAGTCTGCATGTTGTTGGGATTGACTAAATTAGGAAGAAAATCCAGCCTAAAACAAGGAGAAGGATGGCCTTGTAAAAAGACTGGAAAGAAGAACTACACTGACTTCAGACAAATGCACTGACATGTAATAGTTACTAACAACTAAGATTTGCCATCCAAATAAGTATAAATGTCAAACAATGGAAAGAGATCTTCTGGTCTGTCTGCCTCAACAGGTTAACTTTTCAGAACAAGACTAGCATCTAAGCATAACCTACTGTGATGGTGTTGAAATACCAGCTTGTGACATTCAGTGACCTTCCTTTCCCAAGAAATCTCTCTCTTTAAATCTCCTTTAACATCAGAGAAACAAGGCTTTTAGGAACTTTACTAATTCTGAGTATGTGCTAAGTGATACGGGACTGCTGTAACATACGAGAAAAGCCCAATGACAAAAAACTTGAAATGGGATCTCAGAAGAGATACACTGCTGTGTGCGCTACTTGTGTCAACAGAGGCAAGATCAAGCAACAGAATTAGAAAACACATACACTTCTCACCTTTGGTCAGAGAAAAATACCAGATTCTGGCGAGAGGCAGTATTCTAGTTCTAATATTTTTGGTGGATTTGCTGTTGTTGTTAAACATGAATGTGCCAGCAGTTGCTAGTGAACATAGAATAGAAAAAACTTTTCCCTATTATTATTTGTAAACGTTTGATGCACTGTCATTTTACAGTCACCATAAAAAATGGATCAAACATTGAAATAGTTGCTTTGTTTGCCAGGCAGAGAACAATGCCAACTGTCAGCATTTGAATTATTATTGAACCATTTGATATGTGTACAAAAAAGACTATGTATTGTTGATTTGCCTTGTATTGCATCAGCAAATAGAATTACTTAATAGGATTGATCTAGTAATACAGTGAATTGTATAGTAATATAGTGAGTGGTATAGCAGTATAGTGACCATAGTGAGCTATACTGCACACTTCTATGTCAGTAACAATTTTTGTACATTGCCTCTCTTTGTACTTTACAAGGGTAACCATAATATAATATTAAAAATAAAAATAAAACTTTAAAGGCATTTTAGTTTAAGTATTTTATATGGTATATTTCAAAAATATCATTAAGCTTAACCAATGATGGTACAACAAAACTCCAGTGAATCACATGCTAAGAAGTATTTTTAATTATTGATTATTAATGTTACATAAACACTGAATATATATATATTTTTTTTTCCTCTCCTCTTATTTATGCAATCTAGTTAAAAAAGATGGCTCAGCTGAATTCATGGCAGAGATCATTATTTTGCTTAGTCTGATTCCTACACCCAGAAGTAAACAGAGTGAAAACAGACTCTCAGACTTCCAGTTCTAGGAAGTAGAGATCTTTTTAGGTGCAGGCACTAAAGAAAAAAAAAAAAAGAAAAAATATTTCCTTGCAAAGACAACAGCACAGGACCAAGATGAAGAGGAGGAGTGTGAAGCAACTGAAGTGACTGGCCAACACTAAAGGTAAGCTGTGTGTAAGGCAGAGGGGTTGAAATTATGATTCTAGAAAGTGTCTATTTCTTACCTTGTGATCCTTTGGAGTACAGAATCTTGCTTCTTAAGTTAGTTACTGATAATATAAAGCTCTGCAAATTAGCTGGCCATTTGCTCAATGATGTATTTGGAAAACCCGATTCCCTCCTGACATTTCTTCCTTCCCGGCACGAGTAAAAATTAAAGTTGCTTGGCAGTAAATGGGCATAACCCAGAGGTAGGCTACAGAGATGTCGCATACTGCCAAGACTATCCAATCACAGTTGTATTTTTAAGTTGATGCACCTCCTGCTCTGAAATGAATCTTGCTGAGCATGAAAGAAGTTAAAGAAAGTTCTGACAACTGCTAGCGACAAGTGTCAGGCTAGCATACCATCATTCTTAAAGGAAGCCTCTCTGGATAAACTCTCCAGAGCTTGAGTGAGCTTAATTGTGTGCTATTACACTTATTTTACAGAAGGCGAGCCAAATAGTATATCTCTGTCAACATTACTGTTCCTTCACATTGCATTTCTTTGAGATTAACGCAAACACGCTCTGAAGATTTATTGTACCTGCTTTCTCAGTTTTCTCAATTCTCTGCTGTTTTTTAAGCCATAGTCTGATTTTTCAGAAGTATTCTTGGTACAGGAACTCCCCTATTATCCTTTTCTAGGGATATTCTTTGGGTGTAGGGGGCAAAGAAAGGAAGGAAATAGATCAGTTCAACAGGGCTTTACACTGTCTTTTCTAAACAAGCCTCTAAAGCAGTACATTTCTTAATAGCAGATAGATGATACTGATTTCCACTGCTAGTAACTGCACATCAACTCATTCATTCTATCATATTATTCTGAGCTAATCTTTACAGCATCCTTCTGTCTCACACAGCACTTCTACTCTAATCCTTACCCACACCCAGCCTTCTTATGGTAAGTTCCAAGTTGAACAGAAACCTGAGCTGAAAGGGTCCTCTATTTTTCCTATATTTCTGCGATGCACTCTACAGTTCGAGAAAGGTATAATAAAAATAAATGAATAACGGTATACTATTTGTTTCTTCCAGTTGAAAGAAGTAGCTCGTTTTATTACCTTGTCCAATCTTCATGACATGAAATATTCACTGTATGGCAGCTATCTACGTATTTGGAGTTTCTTGAGATCATTCACTTAAGGTCCAGTGGAGCAAATTCTGGTCTCAATTAACTTGATCTGTCCAGCTTTATGCTCAGTGACCTGAGGCTCCATGAGTTTACTGACTGGCAGAATTTATTACATGAGTATTAACTGAGTACATGTCAAAGAAACCAAATTTTCCAGGAGGCAGTAGACAATGAAAGGAAGATATTTGTTAACAGCGTTTCTGGAATAAAATACAGGAAAAAAATAAAGTTTAAGGGGGCAATACAGTAAATTTAATAATATCATTAGTCACTGAAAGGTGCATAGTATTTATGATACAAAATATATTTTGGAAAATTGACCAAATCCATGACTGACCTGACCTTATTTACTTTTGCTACAACATGCTAAAGCTCTAAGTAATGGAAAATTAAGGCATACTTGGACTTGTTTTGTTTCAAAGTGAAACTCTGAAAAATGTCTTGTAAAGAATGTTTGTTCCCAGTAGGTGCATGTGTATGTGTGCCAACTGATTGAGTGTTTTTTATGTATCTCAGTGGTTTTAACATTTAATTTTCAACCACATAAATGGTTCATCTGACTTAGCTGACAGAAAAGTACAAAGCAGCCTATTCCTTTAAAAGAAAGTGAGTTTTGAAGCCTGCTCTTGAATGGCAAGTAGTAGTAAAATATCAAGTGGTTACAACATGAAATGTGTAAACTGAATTAGGTGTCACACGCGATGTGAAGTCAAATCCTCATCAAATTCACGCACAGACACTATAGTGCTTCACAGTTCTTTTAAAAAATATGAAATCTCTATTCCCATGCCATGGATACAAACAAGTAAGAAATAACGTCATAATAACTGCCACATGAATGACCTTATTTAATACCATTAATGCCTTATTTCATATGGAATCTATCAACGTTGGAGCAAAACTTAAAGAAAGATTCATGAAACACATAATGGGGAAGCCTTTGATGCCAAATCTGATTACTCCTTACCTTGTTCAGGTGTGCCCACCGATTTTTTTTTCCTTGCTGCTTTATCTAACCTCAAATGTAAAAAAATGGCTGAAAAAGAAAGGAAAAGAGAGAGGCTGGGGAAGTGAGGGGGTGATATAAAGAACTACCCTTTTGCAGCAGCTAAATTACTAGATTATAGACAAAATCTAAGTTGAACAATAACTTATCATTCTACCCTTCAGATTACTTACTGCTTAGTCATGACTCTCCAAAATGACAAAGAACTAAGGAAAGCGACCCTTTACCTAATTTGATCATGTCCTCTTACTTACTTCCAGTTTCCCATCATTACTGAAGATGCAGTGATGCTACCTCTAGGATACCTTTAAGATGCGTAACATTAATACTTTATTTCGTGGCCTCTGCTGGTCTTCAGGACCACAAAGGATTTCACAGTTCCATTGCTTAATGGTTACAATAGTCAGGATTCATGCAGCTAGCAGCATCACATAGATTAAAACCTAATACCCTTAACCAACTACTCTTTAGTCACTGCAGGATTGTCTGTTTGCTGGATTATGCAGAGAGTCCTAGCACTCTCTGATTCTGTTCTCAATTTCCTGTATAATCTTACACTAACTAAATCATCTTTCCTCACTCGAAGTTGGGCAATATGTGTTCTTTGAATCTTCAGTGTAGCACTCATCCATTTCTCCAAACTATACTTGGCCCAACAGGAGTTGGGCTGGAGAGAATTACAAGTATTTGTAAGCAATTCCAAGGTTAAGGTTGCACAAAGCTGTAAAACTCTTTGTTTTCCATACTGCTAAATGGGATAATTTCTGCCAAAATGTCACTGTCAGAAACTTTTAAGCAAATGCCTGTTAGAATGGGAGGGGCTAACGTGACTTTCCAGTAGCAATGTATTTTTGCACTTAGTGTGCACATCAGTATACTTTCCATTTGTGTGAACTAGTAATAAGTATAAAATTTAGGATGGTAAAACTAAACAAATAATTAATGTTCTGAGAACTTCTAGAAAATAAAGTAGGAAATTTAATGCTTTTTTCATCAACTGGGTTGTTGTTCTTCACCTGTCTTCTTCTCGGAAATGGAAGACTATATACTTCACTAAGGCGTTATTATACAGCTTTGGAAAAAACTACAACAATAAACATGCCTAGGCATGAAGTAGCAGTCTTTGCAGGGGCCACTGTGTACAGTGTTTCGGGGTTTGTTGGGGACAATATATAGGAACAGCCATAGTGAAAAAAATGATGAGGTTAGTTCTTAATTTTACTGTTGCAACCAGCACCTGTATAAGCTGCCAGTTTTTGCTAGTTACAAAAACAGAGACGGGCTTGTATGTCTTGTATTTTCTACTGCCTGAAAGTGCTAAGGGGAATGGAATCTGACATGGGTCATGAAAACCAGTGATTAAAATCCATTGTGATACATTCTGTAGACTATAGTAAATTCATTCGTTGGTTCAGAATAGAAATCTCACCAAGAATTTGTTTTCACTTACTTTAGTGCAGTGTTTCTCAAACGAAACATTTTAAGTTCCTTTAAGGAAATCCTTAGTATCTTCTGTGGAAAATAAAGTGGAAAATAAGATAACAACTATTTTTAATTAATCAACCTTCATTAGAATATTGAAGACACTTAACATTCTATAGGCAGCAATACCTTGGAGAATCCTCAATATTTAGGAGTCACCCAAAAGATGAATTAATATACAACTGTTCGAAACAGAGTAGTACAAAAGCCTTTTCCACTTTTTCTTTTAAAAAAGGGGTCAGTAATTTTAACTTCTAGAAAGAATGTACACATGATATTTGGTGCATACATTCATCCAAAATTTGATTACAAATATAACATTTCTCAGCATCTGCATAGTCTTACTATGTCTGTATTTTCACTTTCATGTTTATTGCCATTTTAAAGATAAAATAAAAACCCTACTCCCTCACTTCCAACTAAAACAACATAGTTCTGCTATTCATGTTAGACTTTTTCTTGTAATTAATTGACTGCATGTAATGTATTAGAAACATAAATTGTATAAAAAATTCAGCATATGCTGAAGACATGGTCTGCCATTTCCCTATCTAGGACAGATCTGGTTTGTTCAAATCCACTGGATAACAAGGAGGATGGAGTGTTGATGGGAGTGTTCCCTAAGCAGTTTTCTAACACTTACCCTCACTTTTTCCTGATGCAAATGAGAAAGTAAAATACAAGGCAGTGTATCCTAAGTAAACTGCTATTTCAGTAATATAACCATTATACTTTACATTTTTATGGAGCTTTTATTTAAAGTGTAGATTTTAGGATCCAAATTTAGTTACTGGAGTCTTGGATCGCTTTTAGATTACGGTATTTCACTTGAGCCCAACTTTTCACCCCTAAGCCCTTCATTCCAGGACATTATCCAGAAAGCTGGTAATAAAAACTACTATTTAAATTTTTGGCAAATAATTTGTTGCAGCTGTAGTTGTTCACATGCATCATTAACTGCCGAGAAACATTCTGAAAATTTTCCTGTTTTTGTCAGGGTTTTTCATACCTATTTTGCTATAAGACTTATTTAGCTGAGGTATAAAAAATTCCCAATTCCTGAGTATTTCCCAGCCGCCCCCCCCCCCCCAAAAAAAAGGGTCCAAATGTACCTATTAGAATTCTTAACAGTGTTTAGAAGGAACCATCACTTCTGTTTACAGTATAGGATTATAAATTATATTGAAATATTGTTCAGTTATAGTTGTTCTCCAAGACTGCAAAGAGATGGATGGTCTCCAGGGTAAGGTTGTCATAAAAAGGAAAATCAAACCAGCTGAATAATACAGTAAGTCTGTGTATCAAGCCAGCTCAACCAAGCAGTGATAAGAACTGTGGCAGCCTTTGAGGAGCTGGCTGACAGATTTCATTTGTCTGTGTTCAGATCTTGCCCCAGTGTCATATCTTCCCACCATCCCTTTGGTTTTCTACAGGCACCCCTCCAGGTGCTCTCAGGGGATTAGAAGGAGTCTGCCAGTTAAAATGCTTGAATGGATAAGTGAAGAGTACAAGCAAAGAGCCCCTTTCTTTTGTTTTTTTTAGGCCATACAACTGTCACACCTTTTGCATTTGGTTCTGTAATTAGATGTATACAAAGCTTTAAAATACAAGTATGTAGCATCACGTTGAAATAGGACATTTCACATATATGTAAACACAAATGAGCATGGCAAACCAAGATGAATAAGCCCTTTGACAATATCAAGAGTTACCTTTAAAACATATGACTACTGATGCAACATCTGGAACTAGATAATCTGCTGTAACCGATATCCCACCAATTTCAAACATAAATCCACCCACACTTGAAAATAAGCCACACCAACATAAAAGCTACCATGTGTCAGCCACCATGTCTCAACTGAGGAAATAATTAAAAAAAAAAATCCCGCTCTGGTTTCATTTCCTCATAGACTTTCACAATGCATGGATCGTTTTTGGTCTACACTGGTTTAAAATAATTTTTGCATTTCTATCCACTGAGGTGGCTAGTTAAGAGTTATAATTTACACATGTCTAATACAGATTCCTGAGTTAGTTCTGAACAAGTTTTGAGGAATAATTCAGATGCCTAGAGTAAGTGTCTAGTGACACTTCAGACACCTAAGTATCCTATCTGATCTCCAGCTGTTGCTCTAGAAGAGTATGGACCTCCCACATCATATTTGCCATGGCCATAGTGGATACTGTGGTTAAACTAATGTGTTTGACACAGCACTAGCTATCTACACTTTGGCACTTGAATCACAAGGCATGCATAAACAGCTCTAGTCAGAAGCGATTGTGCTCAGTTTCAAGCAGCACTGGCATGTTAAAGCAAAGCTTTGAACAGCCTAATATATGTAAGGCATCATTGTAGCTCTAACACCTACTGTTCTAGCTCAGCAGGAGCAAGGGCTTATCACCAGGAATAATAGATGTCTACATAAGCACATATGTGAAACTGGCTGTTTCCTGAAATTGGCTATTACCTATCTATGCCATTCCCGGAAGGAGAAGAACTAACGACACGCAGAACAAATATTCCTCAGGAATCTCAGGGCTTCAAGCTTTTATTCAGAACCTCTGGCAGACAGGAAACTTCCTTCCCATTTAACACAACTCTCTCTCTCGCAGTCTCACACACCAAAAAAAAAAAAAACAAAAGAAAAACTTAACGTAGCAATCCTACTTGAAAAAGAAGAAATCCTTAATAGCATAAATCCTTAATAATTCTGCATAATTTCAGCTTCTAGAGTTCTTTCAAATGATTCTGTATGCTATCTGTAAACACATGCAGTTTCATATACATTCAAACAACTTTTTAACACTGATTCTATTTGTAATGCTTATGTATTTTGAAACCTTAATATAAAGCATACAAACTAAGTAGCAACTTTCTGAAAAAGTATTCTCTGTAAGCACTTGATGAAAAGTAAAGTTAGAAGGTTTAGTCAGGTTCAAATTCTTTGTTTATAGGAGGAATCCTTGGACAATATCAACACAGTGAATATAACTGAAATAGATTAAAGAACAGTTTAAAATTAAATTGCCCTATGCATTTCAGATCAAAATTGAACGTTTCGCACAGCATTGGTGGTTAAGTGCAATAGGTTTCTAATCTCAAGGGAACAGAATTCAAGTCTCACAGAGTCTTCATAAATGGATATTTTTTATTCAGCAAATGCCATTTTACTTCAATTGCAATGATAAGACTAATTATTCCCATGTAAGTCCTGTGTTTTTTGCTCATATACTGTAAACATTTCCTGAAGGAGATGGACAAAGATACAGGGTACATACCCCAAAATTCCTGTAACAAGTGTGGATTATAGGTGGGAGGCAGATCAGGAAAGAGAGGCAACAGTGCAACTGTAGAAGAAAAAATCTAAAATTCCATTCCACATCTAGTTCTGATCTAGACTTTTAGCTTTTCATTTGTATTCATTTTAAAATATGTATCTTTGTTTTGGGGAGAAAAAAAATGGTGCTTGAATCAAAATATCTGGAAAAGAAAAAGCAAAAAATTCCCCACTAACTCAAGCTCCCCTTAATCAGTAGCATCCAAGAACAGATGTCAAAAGGCTGTGACACTGTATTGTAGTTATCAGTCCGGTCTGATGCCAGAATGCCTCTAGCAATATTGTTTTGACACACTAGCAATGTCTGCACCTTGTTAGCAAGAGTTGTATTAAATCATCTTGTCACCACTTCTGGCTTTTATCAAGTTAACTTAAACAAATACACCACTTAAAGTAGAAAGTATTGTTTTGCAGTAAGATAAGTCTAGATACAACATATTTGAAATCCCATTTTCTTCAGTTGTGGATAGATTTGGGTGAGGGGTAAGCACTTTCGTTTATTACAAAAAAATATGGTGAAATTATTCACCACACTTTAAAAGTGCCACCTTTTAAAGAAAGTTGAGTTCATCCAAAAGAAGGAAGAAAAATAGGTGGTGGCGCTAGTTTTTTTTAACACCAAAAAAGTGCTAAGCTGCCTACAAGACAGACATTTTTGAGGTTTGTATTTGCTATCATCAGTCATACTTTTAAATCTGGCATCTTTAATACTTCAGGGCACAAAATTAAAGAAAAAGCAAATGTAATAATGGAGCCAAAGAAAGTATATTAAGGATGGCACAAAGGATCATGTGGTAGTAGAAGATGAACTGATGGCATGGCACATACTGCTGTCAATATGGTTCCAGCATGAGAAAAACTTAATCAATCAGAGGTGTCCTGACTTCCTAATGTAGCTTAAGATAAGAAGCACAGAGCCTCTTGAATGAATGTACATGTCCCGGCATTTGTGAATTAGGTTTAATTACATTTCCAAAACTGAAATTTGTGGAACAGTGGATCCAGCAGATTGAAAAAATTTTGAAGAGCTCCGAGTCAGAATAGCAAATCTCTGTATGTCAGTCCCTTGTGCCAGAAACACAGCCAAGAATAAAAACACAAATAAAGTACTTCAGCGTCCTGGCTCTCTGTAGCAGTAGTCATGAGAGGGTTACTACACCTGAGTACATGGCACCATGACTCTGACCTATTAGAGCGGCAACTCTAACTTGGTATCTTGGGAAGTGGAGTATTAGTTTTGCACTGTTTTGAAAAGGACCATATCTTAGTTTCTTAGAAATCAGTGGCAAATCTCATTTCCAATTTTTTTTTTTGACTTTCTGAAGGCAAACAGAAAAAGAGAAGATGGGGGCAGAGGGCAATAAAACAAGCAACAAAGCTGGACTCCCACTTAGAAGTTTGAATCAATTCTGTATGAGAAAACAGTTGCCACTTTCCCTCAGTGAACTTCATGGCCGATCTGTTTTAAATTCAGTGAACACTGTGCAAAGAACAGATATTTGATTCCCTCTAAGCCCTTCTGTTACACAAATTTGTATTAGAAAATGTCTAGAAAATTTCAGCAGTTTCTAGTTAAAGTACCTGAAAAATATCCTGACATCTGTCTGTACATTCTCCTCACTAAAATGAATGTCATTACAATAATCATAGCAATTTAAATAGTGTCTAAGACTTTTAAAATTTTCAGCTTCACTAAAGACTCTTAATTCTAGATTTAGTTTACTGATAAATACCCTGATAAGAAATTGAAGTTGATTGCTTATTTATCAACTATTGTGTATATGTTCCTAAATTATATTACTCTCTATTTTTGACAAAGTTGGCAAAAATGGATTGTGCTACATCTTGCAGGGACATTAGACTGCTAGATGTAAAAATCCCAAAGTGGGAAGGAAAGAATAGGTTGCACGGCCATTTTCAAGCAAACTTGATAGAGAGAAACGCAGCCAAACTACGTCTCCGAGCCCTGAACTTAAGGTATCTGGGTCAAGATGAACCTTCCTAAACTTTCAGAAGACAGGGAAAGTTAACATAACTCTCTGGTGACCAGGCCTTTGTATGCTCTTTCGGGTGAATAAACACTACCATTGTTTTGAATGAACTGTTATGAGTCACTCGAATTAACAAAAGTTCCCAGTGGAAATTGTCCTACTCGTGGCAAATTCAACTGGGATTGTCATGTAAGCACATTTTTAAAATAGAAGACTTTAACCAGAGGATGCAGGCTAAAAATGATTAGCCCCAGTGTTCCACCCTTGAGAGTAGGAAAGAAGGCAAATGTACCTATAATGGAGCACTTAAACTGAACAATGTCTCTGCAGTAACCATGACCTCCATCCATAAACAGTAACACATGATCCTACATAAAAGTGGACCTATATTTGCTAAAACTTTACAATTACCAGTGCAGTTTTACACTACCCCAACTGCTTTGTTTTCCCAGCTAGACCCCTCTAATCAAAATCTTGATTCTGAAGCTTGCTGCCTCACATGTGAAGATAAGCCAACTAACCAATTAAATCAGTGTAAATTTCTCCACTTCTCCTTCCAAAAAACCCTCCAAATCTGCATAAATGCATAGAAGAATACTGCAAAATACTCTTTGACCCCACAACTGGGCTAAATAATTCATTTTTAAGATCTAAGTAAAATAACACCAGGGATTTTATTGATTTGTTATTCTTCTTCAAAATCTATCAACTATCTCAGTAAAGTACAGGTGGGCATACTTTGTGCCTTAGCTGATTGCTTCTCATCACAGTTCTACAAGACCGATTTAAAGGGTATCTTGACTACTGCAGCATCAGTAAAGCTCTTAAAAGTTTCAGATCTCAATGAAGTTACTAAATCTTTTGGATTTTTCGTAAGTACACAATTACACACTTCTGGCCTTCTCCTTCTGGGATTTACAGCAAATGCCACGTTCCTCACCTTAAATATTCCCTTGTTGCAAAAAGAGTCAAAGCATGGGTCAGGAGGTGGTCAGTCTTGTCTGTCAGGCATTTAGCAAGACTGTTGGGCTCTCTGCAGTGTTATCTCTGTATGGCTTGCTGTAATACAGGTGAAGACCAAAGAGGCCGCCTAATTCCCAAGTGCATAAGCACTAATGGGTAGGATTTACTGTGACGAAGGACAAAATTCTTTCCTCTCTATTCTTCTCATTACACTCATTCTGAAGAAGGTCTAGGGTTCAATTTGCTGCTTCTCTCCTCCAAAAAGTATTAGGTAAATTATTGTTTGTTGGGTTTTTCCAACATTCAGCATTAACACAGTGGTATTCCTCACACTTCAGTGAGCTCTACCTTTAGCTAATTCCTTAGAGCACTTCTGCTCATATACTGTCAAGTAACAGCACAGAATAGCTTTATTTGGGTAAGGCAGGTACAATAAAGGGAAAATTTGCTTCACCATAACCAGTTGAAAGGTGCTGATTAAATAAGGAATTTATTCAAGAATTCCAGACACGCAACCTTCTCCATCTCTATCCATTCCTCTTAAATTACCTAAATTATTTTTATTTAGGGATAAACAACGGGATTCTCAAGGAGCCTCAGTGCTAGCTGACATAAGTTAAAGAACAAGTCTAAGGGCTAACTCACAGATATTACAAATTTAGAACCTTAAGTCAATTTGTATCTACATGGGAAATAATTTTATTTGCATAACTGTAAACAAAAGACAGGGACAGAAATTTTGACTGAAGTCTAAAGGTATTTTCCATAGGCTAAAGCAACATTTATTACAAGATCCTATATAATTAAGATCAAGTCCAGACTTTGCCCAAAACCAGTGAAATATTTAATTGGATAGAGAAAATTGTTTCAGAGCCAGTGCAACCATGGCGTACTCTGAATGTCTCCTTTGACTGTGCAGACAACCCTTTATTTTTCAGTTTTATAAAAGAAATGGACATGGCAAGTATTATAGACATGTTTTGGAATGAGGTTTTATAAAAGTTAAGATTAATATTTCCGTGACAATAGAAAGTCAGTCATCTGCCTCTGGTGGCAGATAGCTAGAATATGCTTATTTTTTCTCTAAATAAAATCTGTTTATGCAAGAATAAAGATGAAATGCTCGAATTTTTCATTTGAGTACAGAAATTAAAAGGAACAGTAGTTCTTTTAACATCAGTCAAAACTGAAGTATGAGATTGTATCTAGAAAGGGAGAAGTGGGTCAAGTTTAAATAGTTAATTATCTACAACAAAAAAACAGAGAAAGAACTCAGAACTATTCACATACAACATAGTATGTCTTGAAATCTAAGTCCAAATACTTTAGTGTGTACCCCTCAAAAAAAAGGAAATGGGAATTTTCCCACTGACTTCAGCTGGTACTGGATCAATCCTCAAAATGACTGTTTTTTTTAAAAAAAGAAAATAGTAGAAGAACATTAAGAAAGGTATATCATAACATTTTACACTAATTTCAAGTTGTTGACTTGCTAAGCAATATTTATTTTGTCTGGCTAATTTTAAGATGTATGAAACCAGAAATGTCTCTTCCCTGCCCCTTTCCTCTGCAAATATGCTGAACAATTTTGAAAAGCAGCACAGAGAATTTTCATTAACAAAGTGATTTCTAAGGTATGTTAGAAAACTCTCCAAGGGAGTTTAGTAAATGCTGCCCTGTACTTAATAATAAATATTGATTATTTAACAGCCAGCCTTCCAGATGCTGAAATGGCAAGAACACTGTTGGCAGCAAATCAACAGAGGTGGAATTCTCTACACTGAGTATAAAAAAAAAGTTAAGTATAGTAATCTTGGGAAACATTTTATTTCTCTAACTACAATTCCTCAGCCCACACAGTCCCCCCCCCCCTTTTATTATTTCTTGGTCAGCAAATTCTCATTGTGTTGATCTACTTCAGTTAGCGCTTGTTTCCAAACAACCCTTCACTTTAGAAAATGGTTAACTTTAACAAATGAGGAGATACATGCATATGTGTGTGTGTATATATATATGTATGTATATATTCATGTATGTATCTCAAATGGTTAGGAAATCATTTGGATGATTCCCTTAACAGCCACTCCATTTCAGTTTATCTCAGATAATGCTTATACATTATGAAAAGCAGCATGTGCTTAAAATTATTACTCAAAATTCTGCAAAGAACATTGTTTTTTATTTCTTTGTTGTTGTTTTATGATGAGAAGGAGTTTAGAGATTCTTTAATTACTTGAAGGAACTTGCTTTAGTGTTTGTAGTAGTAAGGAAAGCTGATTCTTTAATCTGATAAAATCACAGAAACATTTTGGTTGGAAGGGATCTCTGCCAGTTATCCAGTCCAACCTCCTACCCAAAACAGGGCCAACTTCCAAGTTAGTAAGTCAGATTTTATTGGTAAAACTCTCACATGTGCTGGAATAATATGAACAGAAAATCTCAAAAGAAATTCCTGTTAAAATGGCTACATCTAGAGTCCTTTTTGCCACATAGTGATTGTATAAGTACGGCAACAGAACTAGAAAACTGCACTGGCTAAAACTGTAGCTCCTTTGATGTTTCTTAGCATTTTATTGTTCAAGTGGTAACATTGTTCTTAGCATCCATACCAGTTATATATATGCATAGGGTTTAATCATAAGGATCTTGTAGCATAATACAAATGGTGGAATAAAACAATTGTTAAATAAATGCATCTTAGTGCAATATTGATTCTGTGAGTAATAAGAAACTATTATTTAAATGCTTCTGATAGTTACTTGTTTTAAAAGAAAGGAGTATGAGGAAAGATTATTATATGAGGTCGGTTCTTTTCTGGTAGTTACCAAATGACAAATTCTATTTAAAACTTACAACTTTTTCAGTCATCCATCGTGCACAAAGAACATGACCTTACTAGTGCTAAACAGCTTCTGAGAAGGAACACAACTGATTTTAAATCCCAATCATATAACTGTAAGTCAAAAAGAGCACACATCTGCAGTCAAGAAATGAATATGATTACAATTGCAAGCGTTGATATGGATCTAACTAAGCAGGGAGAAGCTACCTGAGGGCAGAGGAAGAATGAAGAACGTGGATGTACAGAGAAGTAGATGGGAGTTGTTCATTAGGTTATGTTCATACAGTAAATGAAACAGAGAATGTTTCAATCTAAGCCAAAATGTCTTTAAAAAATAGTGTTACAGGAACTGAATTCAGAGACGCTATGCATCATCACCTTTTCTCTGAGTTTTAGAGACTCCAATTTCTACAGTGTTGTAGCCACTCCAAAATCTGAGGAAGAAGTCCACGAAACTGAAATTAGAAAGACTGACCACCTTTCTGCAGAACAGGTTTGATCAAGCTTCATGCATACACCCAGAGTACATCTCAAATGAGAATCACACCTCTAATTTCTTCTTAACACCCATTCAGTACTGAAATGATTTGCAATTCTGCAAATGACATTATCGAACAGTCACCTAAATTGAAGCAATTATCCATTCAGTCTTAAGTATTGCACACAGTGATGCATATTTGCTTTCTGATAAGGTGGGAATGGTCTTTCTCCTGAAAAAAAGACAGAACATTGAGAAAGTGTGTAGATTCAGCTTATTTAACCCTTGAGGAAACGATAATATTCAAAGTTAGTGCTGTAACCTTTAAACTAGACTAGAAATATCTGTGAAGAATGCATTAGCATATAAAAATACTTGGCCTGGAATCCCTGAAGAGAGACAATAATTAATCATTCACAAACAAATCTTGAAACTTATTAAGCATCAGACTGAGGCTATCATATCTTAGACAGAAACACAGGTGAGGAAAGCCACAAAGCACAGCATGAATCATGGTCACAACAGGCTAGGGATACTCAACACAGAAACCTCTGTACATGACTTACATGAATACTATATGTAATAATGCCAATTAATAATGCAAGGAATAATACACTTAACTGACAAGTAAGAGCTGTCCTCTGTGACCCGCAAACTTTATTTCTGAAAACAAGCCTGTTAAAGTCAACCTGAGCACTTTCACAAGCAAGGATTTTCTAAGCTTCTCTGGTAAGTATCTATGCATTACCCAGTAAGACTGATTAATAGGATGTTTTTCCATTTTGAGACAGACTTTCAGACCGCTTTCTTTTGATCTTTTTTTTAAGAGTCTCACACTAATGATGGGAATCTTATTTCCTGTATTTATTATAAAGCTGGTATTAGCTATGTGTTTTAATTAAACCTTTCAGATGTATTAGGCAAGGGCAAAAATAGATGTAAATGTATTAACCAGATCTTATTTGAAGTTTCATCATTTTATGCTTTGTTCCTATCATTTGAGTGCACAGACAATGGAACCATTGCTAAAAACTTTTCAGATAGAGGCAGCAGTCCAAAAACCTGCAGAAGAACAGGAAGTGGAGAGGATTTTGATAATCGAATTGCAGCAGAGCCTGAAGTTCTTTTTCAAAATCCTCCGCTGCATGAATTTTCTCAACTTTCTCCAGTCTATGTGGAGTTTCACTCCCTCATCTGATCTTTGCATTCAGTAGAGAGCATGAATACTAGGCTGGCGAGAACTTGTATTTTTCAATCATTTAACACTTGTACCAGTTGATTATAACTGACTCTGTGTTTAGAATTTTAGGAAGAAAGACAGTCTCCCATAAGAAAACCAAAAACGTTGTTGGCAAAACCAACATAAGCTATTAAAATATATGCGACATTAGACCTCAGCACATTTTTTTGTCAAAATGAGTGAAAAACTGAACTTAAATTAAGACTGAAATTTTTTACTTCATTTCAAATTAACCTGTGTATTTTTAGCTTGGTGCTTGGGAAAACTAGGTTTGTGTGACTCCATTTTTTGTGTATTCTGCTTTAATTTTTGATTCTTTTGGCAATTTAAACCAAATTTGACAAAGGCGAAGTCTCAAAGAGACAATTCAGTCCCCATACTTAAAAACTGAATGTGTGGATGTGGGGAAGGAAAGAAACCTTATAATGGTTCTCGTTAATGAAAAGGCTTCTGTCACAAAGCAAGACCCCAAATAAATATTAAAAGTCTCAATTAATGTCAGTGCTTTCTTAAATGTGAAGTTAACCTGGAAGATGAAAATCCATAGGAAAGCAGGTGTCAGCTCTGGGGGCTCACAGAGTTACTTGCTTTTTGTTTATAAATTAATGTATTTTTTAAAAAAGGAAAAGCCCTATTTTAGAGAAGATTAAACCAGAAACTAAATCAAACCCAAACCCCAGTGTTTCTGGTTCAAAATTAATTTTCCTGAGGATTTTTATTTTATTAAAAGCAGAAAAGCTATTTATACTTAGTTATCAAACTAAAAGCCCCATTATGACTTCACCTTTCCACCTCAAATCAACTGGCTTGCGAAAAGTATATTAATAATTATCTAGCCTTGGTTGGTCCTGGACACTGTGATAGTTGTTCATTTGTCTGTTACCCCGACTAAAGCTGTGAAAACACTGCATGAATATAAAGAACTTAAAACAAGCAAACAAACCTAAATTTCTACTCCTTTGCTGTTCTGAGTTTACTTCCTTTTTGAAATAAGTCTCATTTATCATGTACTAGCTTCATCAGTGGGTGTTCTAACTTTAGTTAAGCTGTCAATAAAAATTGACATAGGGTGGAGACAGGGAAAGAAATCAATAGGCCTCTAGATCGATTAACAAGTTGTGATATCATTTCTTGGGTTTTGTACGACTTTTTCATCATCTTGCCAAAAATACTATCAGAAAATACTTTATCCACTCATTAGCTCAGTGTTCTGTGGAGTCAAGCACTTCCCTTGCCATAAAATTTGACAGTATCTTCTGTGACAGAAGGCAGTAAGAAAGAAGCAATAGACATAGTGGTCTAAATCAAGGTTTTACTTGCATCTGGAAAGACGAGCTGAGGTATGATCATTAGAGCTATGATCATCAGGAGAAATACAGGAAATCTGAATCTCCTTGTTTGGTTGTGTGCACTTCATTTGTCTTTTGATTAACCTGTCTGCTTTCTACTTCTGTTACCTGCACTTCGTTACTTGAACAGCATAATGTGTTTTGCAAGAGAAAGGCAATGAATAACATAATCCATACCCCTCTTATACAAATCTGGTGCATGTAACACGTTGGTTTTAAGCTACTAGCAACCAAACTAAGTTTTTCCTAGCCTCTGACAATAGCTCACTTGGTTGCTGTTCCACAGAATCAGGTATTTACGACTGTTAGTGCACCCACAAAATGCTCCTTCCACATCTCTGAACTGCTGTAGGTTGCCATCACCATTTTCTTCTTTACATTCTCACGTTTCCAGGAAAAACAGACAGGGCTAATGACACCAAAATTCACACTACCCACAGTGAAGCCAGCTCAGTTAAGTAGCCTGTTATTCCCTCCTTCAATTCTGCTGGCTGAGCACTATGTATTTGCCTCTTTTCCTGAGCTCTGCTCAGTAACAAAACATAAAGAGGGGAGGGGGGCAGAATAAATGCTACTTTTAAAGTGAATGATTGTGCAAAGTCCTTTCTTTGGTGTTTTTAATCATGCCAATTGCTGTAAATATTTTATCTCTTCATAGACTAAAGCAGGTAGCAGACTTTTGCAGAAGTGATGAGGTCACAAAGAGAAAGTTGGAAAAAAACGTAACTTGCCACATTTGGATGTAGTGACCTTTATATGAATATATTCACAGAAGAATTTCTTGCACTAATCTAACTTGAAACCTTGTTGTTGATACATTGTGGTCTGAAAATACATATGACAATGTTTTCTTACCTACAACAGCACATGAGGATGTAAGGCCAGATCTGTGACATGTTTAACAGTTTAACACCTGTAGATTTCAAGGGTTTGACTGAGAAGGTTATATATTAGGTTATTATTTCAACAGGAGTCAAACATCTGACTACTTTGGGGGATTTAGGCATTACGGTTATTCTAAGATTCCTTTCTGTGTGCATAGTACTTTATTAGCATGCTCTCTTGACTCCCTGTCTTTAACCATTTTGGAATAATACATTACTTAGTTTTCAAAGACAGGCAAAATGCAATGCATGATTATTAAACTGTGTGGCAGCAAAGCAATAGTTAGTAGGGTGATAAACCTCCAGGACAGCTAACCAGAATTCCAATGTTTCCTTACACAGACAACTGTAGAGTCAACAAAGGGACTCTACAGTTGCCCTCTGTCACTACTGAAAGAACACAAATAGAAACAGATTAATTTTAGGTAAATAATACAATCATCTACAAAATTGTAAACAACTTGGCAAAGACGATTAGACAATACTTAGGCTGAATTTGATACTATTTGTAAAATCTCTGGAAGATATTCTAAAACTGAAAATACTATTAGATGTTAATATTCAATTGCTATGTTAATGTGTCATCTTTTAAAATCAAATTTTATCATTCAAAAATACATAACAAATGGGTCAGAGCTTTTTTTTAATAGCCCATAAACATGACAGATGAACTGAGTTTTGCCTTTCAAATTTTTTCCCATGGGTTTCAAATGAACTTATTTATTTAAAAAGACATGTCCAGAGAGTAGATTATAATTCAATGGAAATATCTGTTACCAGCTGGAATTCGTCTAACCTCCCAGTTACATGGAAGTACACATTCTTATGTTCTTACTAACTCTGACATTTTGCATTTTAAAGATAGGAAAAGATAAAGATAGTTATTCTTATTAACAACTCTATACCTGTACAATTCCACTGACTTTGACAAAGTCATTCCCACTTTACACTAGCACAAATGAGAGAACAAGGTGGGTTCAGGGACTTCTGATGTCTTTAAGGTCTCATACAGTCAATTACTAACCAGGCAGTGGGGCAGGAAATGGGCAATTCCAAAGCCATTTAGACATGTTAGCACTCAGTTACCCATGATCTCTCAGCTGGACTTGCTGACTTAGGCATAGCCCTCCATTAATGAGACTATCCACTTCTGACTGCTTAAATAAAAGCCTTCTCTTTGATGTGGCAAATACAAAGAATGGTTATTTTATGCATACTTAAAGGCAAGGCGTATACTAATATAAGACAAGACATACTTTTTCCAAGAAATATATTTCCAAGAAATATATTTATTGATTCAACATGTGAAACTGTACCCTGATTAATCTGTGTTTAAACCTAGAACTAGTCACAATATTTGACTGAACTTAAAATGCAGAGTAACACATACATCTGACTATAAAAAGAAGGAAGTCTCTTAGTCCTTGAAAATACCCCCCTTTTTTTTGTTAAACTGTTTAATGCAATGAGAAATTAAGTCTTCATAATCTATGAAGACCTTTGATTTTGTTTATTTGGATTCACCTTACTGAATCTTTTTTTTTTTCAAACCCTTAGCATCTTTTAGTTTTGTTTATTTTTTGTCTCTTAGACACTATTAAACTGAAACTTCAGAGTAAATTGTCTGTTAGTCTTCTAAACACAGCAGGTGATAAATGAGATTTGAGCTGCTAAAACAGACAGTTTCACATGACTTCTAAATGATGCTGAACTACAGAGTTCACAATATAACATTATTATAAAATTTATCCTTTTTGTTTTTATGGTGATTAAAATTGTCTTCTTATACATTATTAAAAGAATCAGTTTAGAATAGAAATCACTATTTGTAACTGACTGTTCTGAACCCAGAAGTTTTGATTTAGAACTAAGAAAGTCAGATTTTTTTCTTTCTACATGCTTGGTGACCTTCACTGACAGAGCAGCTGGGACTGAATGTGGAGAACAGTATCATGGCAGAAGGGTGAACACCTCTATCAAGTGGTGATTTGATTTAAGTTAAAATCACACTTTTCCCATTGGATTTCTATCTGAGGGGGATTGACAGACCAGAGAAGCCATGCAATGCAAAATGAATTCTATAGCTCTATAGCTACTTGAAACCTAAATTTAAACTCTGAAACAGGACATGAAAAAGCTTTTTTTTTTTTTTTTTTTTTTTTTTTTTTTTTTAAATCAAGAACCACTGGCAATGCAAGCTACTGTTATATACATTGAAGAGAATTGAAGTATGTGAATGCTCAGGAAGTCAAAGTGCTATGAGGGAATAAAATAACTCTGTATTACTTAGGTGGTTTTCTCAAAACATTAAAGGCCTGATCTCTCTCAGTCCCGATTCTATACTCCACTGAATTCAAGAGTGCAAAGTTCATATACACCATGTGCCCTTGCTCAGCTTGGCTTGGATGTACTGTACCAGACAAACAGCTTTATTGTGTAAAGTTTGGATCTCAGGGCTCATACTAACAGATAAAATCTGCACTTGCTGAAGTGCCTAAGAATTTTAAATAATGCAAATGCCCCACGCATTTGGGAATAGCAGCTTGGGAAGTTCAGCTTGGCCTGGGTTTGCAAACTACTGGATAAAATGAAAAAAGCTTCAACAGTCGCACTTGGTAAGCCCTGTACAAAGCCCTCCTTTTTGTAGTTATGTGTAATTAGGAATTTAAATTGTAAATAGGAATGTGTTAACATCTGAAACACAGCATAACAACAAAAAAGTAAGGGCAAATAATTCAAGGTTGTTTCCTTGCAAGAACATCCCTTTTCCATGTTAACATTGATGTTCAACTATTTTAATGCTTTTCTTTCTACCCCTTTTTTCCAATAATACCTACCAACAAACCAACTATTAAAGCAGTTAGGGAGAAGCAAGGAACAGAGCTATAGGGTGAAGGAAGAGAGTAAATCTAGAATGCCTCTTTCCTGTGAAACTTATCTCTTTCACCTTCACAATAACAGGAAAAAAAAAAGTGATTTCTAAAGGTGTCAATAACCTAACTCCCATTTTTTGTCCTTTGTTGCCCTCTCATTCCCTTGACTTCATGGCAGGCTGTGATATTAACTGTCTCACTGCAAGACACAAAATAAGAGGGCTGTCAGGTTGACATGCATCTAAAAGCAATAGTTTACTATTAAATGAACGACCTTCCTCCAACAATCGAAAATGTTTCCTCTTCTTGTTGGGTTGTGTTTTGTATTGTTTTTCTTGCTGATGCATACTGATGAAAGGTGACAAGGGGAGGAACATTTCTAACTGTGTATCAAATCCAAACATTTGCAGTGTTTGTGCTCAGGCTGCATAGCTGTGGAATATGAAGAAGCTATGAATCTCTCTCACAGCCGTTCTGCCTCCAGTACAGAAACAGCATCAGTGATTCCGCCCAGGCAAACTGTTGAACATAGTAGGCTTACATCAGTTGCTTTCTGAAATGCAACAGTTTTGCAAGAAGAGCAATAAGTCCATTGTTTAAGAGCCTCCTGCCTCATTATGAGAATTATGGCAGGTAGCTCACTTGGGCCTTCTTTGGTCCTTTGATGTCTGTATATACAATATTAGTATCGTCAGTATATATAATATTAGTATATATAATAATAGTATAATAAATATAGTGGTAGGTAAGGTAAAATGCTCCTCAGCACTGTTACAGTGAAGCATCACTGCTCCTTGTCCTCTGCGTTGATCATCTTAACACATGGCAAACACACCTCAGACCAAAGGCATGAGAGGCATTTTTGCAAAAAAAATTGGGAAAGAGAGCTCTTGCGAGAGGCTGCAGGGCAATCTCCACTCAAACTGAGTTGATGAAGAATAAGAATGATGAATTCTCCAGGGAGGGGCAGGACAAGGAGAGAATACAGCAGTGGTTTGGGAGATACAGCACCTACCAAGTGGAACTATTCAAGTTTTTTTCATTATCTTCAGTATCTTGTAAAGCAACACCAACATCCCTCCTAATTAGATCTTTATCAAATACACTTTGAATGAATGGCAATCCATCTCATTTAACCCACTATTTAAACCAAGTCAGTTTCTCTTTAGAATCAGGAGCAACTGAATCATTAAAGAAGACCTGGTGAACAGATCTGAAAATTTTAGCACACTCCCTATATTTGGGCTTGGAAAGTAAGTATAATGAAGCTGCACTACTGTGTTCAGGGCCTCCAAAAAACATTTGTAGCTGCTACTTTCAGTTAAGTCCCCTTTTCTGTTATTTCCAGGATGTGTGATGATATGGCAGCCACATATATTTCTACTGTCATATATGCACATAAAAAATGAAAGATGTATTCCTTTAGTAAGAAAACTCAGGTTTATACACTGTAATTGTTTCTTCCATGGCACATAGGCTCTGAAACATTGGCACCTAGGGAAGTCATTATTGAAGCAATCAAGTAGGATTTGTGAAGACAATTAAGTTAAATGTTTTACTGCTACTTCAAGATTTTCTATTTATTAAAAAAAAAAAAAATTCCCTAGCAACCCCAGTGATTTGGTTAGCTTGGGGTGGCAAGGAAAGGAGAATATATGTACCAAATGTTTAAAAAGACACAGCCCACAAAAAATCAACCTTAAAAATTCAGAGGTGTGAAAATATAATTAGAAGTTTTAAGATTATCAGGCCGAATCTTTCATCATTCAGTCATACTTGTGCCTAATAATTCAATCTCTTTACTGCCCCTGAAGTAGTTAAAACGCAATTAAACCAGCCTCCTATACCTGTGAACAATGAAATCACATTGTAATATTTTCAGTTTGTTGACTGACCTTTACAGGAATTTCTGCTTGGTAATTTTTCTTCTTAGCTTGAAATTGCTACTGACTTTTCAAAAGATGAACAGTCAGCTGCCTTGTAAAGTGTTTTGCAAAGATAAATTGGGATGAGGTTATCTCTAGACAACTTCTTTTCAGATTAGGTCACCCACTTTCTTCTGTCTCAAAAGATTCCTTCAATCTTACTAAAGCAGGAGAAAAATCTTTTTCTGTGATAAGTATTTATTGTCTTCAGGTGCTATAGAAATTAAACATTAGGTGCCCATGAAGGACAGGAGCTCATGGATCAAAACTATTTTAAGAAAATGCTTGTGACAGTGAAATTAATTCAACAAATTATGCAGAAGAGAGGACTGTCTAGGAGTTTCTACTTGCAGATAACAGCAATAATAATGATTTATTATTACTAGCTTAGCACTTCCTATGTACTCAGCATGCAAAAAGTAAGGCTGAGGAGTTTCCTCAGATATGTTTGGCCAGTCCGTGGGGAGTATAATGGTGAATTCTTTGGGAAGTACAGGGAGAGATGACACTGCTTCTGTGATCTAGAAACCTGAAACAAAATCTTTTAAGTCACTGTGCTTAATATTAACAATTGTAATGCCATGTTCTTCTTCTGTGTGTGTACAGCACTTAGTCCTGGTTCTTAACTATGGAACAGAAAAAGAGATAAAACTGATAGGCCTTGTCAATTTAGGCACAGACTATTAAGAATAATAATGCAGTACATGCTGTATTTACCATGAATTTGTCATAATATAAACTATGAGAAGTTTGAAACTCATATGAAACACTTTCTCTTCCAAACACTACCAAAATGTGTCTCTTTCCTTAAAATGCTTTACATACAGTGAATTTTCACAGCAAAATCTTACACACACAAACTCCATTGATGCATACTTGAATTATATAAGTAGAAATAAGACTGTACATACTTGTAAATTGCAGCTGCAATTTTGGTAATTATAGGATCACATGAAAGAGAAGTTTGTATAATAGAGACTACAACAAGGTGAGCAGCAGGTATCACTAATATTTTTTCTTCTTTCATTCTATAATTGTTTTAATTCTTTGAAGGCAGAGCAATAATATTATATACTGTAAGTAACTAATTATGTTATCTTTCCTGATATTTAAATTATTGTTCTTCCTGACACCTGTAACATCAAGCCTGGTTATCTGATAACAAGAACGGCCTATGAGATTACATTGAGTATCATCTCACTCCACTTAAGTAAAAAAGCAATACTGCCAAAATCCCTCATCTCTGCAAGCTGAACTTGGTAATCACCACAGTGTGTGCTAAACCTTTTCAAGATCGTTTGATAGTAAATTATGGAGACATCTATATTTTTCACTTTTTTGGACAGTAAATCTTACTCAGATGTGACTAGTTTTACTGCAGTATGGAATAGAGTATTTATTGCTCCAGTAAAGCTTCACTTGACTTTTTTCAGTCATTTGGAAGTGGACGGCAAGCCATGTAACTGATGCAATCATATCCATGTGAAAAGAAATGAGCCAATGACAAAGGCTGATGCCTAGCATACCATCTTTCACTGGGGAAGTAACCAGCTAAAAAGAGGCATTCCCAGAAAACTGAACTCGCATTTGCGTAATATCTAAACCCAGCTTGCAAGTGAAAGCAGCTAACATGTACAGCCAAACTGGCAGTCTGCAAAACGTGTACTGTGCAATCCGGTCTTGCAGATGTGCAGGAGGTATATGAACAGTTTTGAGAATGTAAATCCAACCCCCTTTTCTCCAAGTGATGTTCAGTATTGAAATATTACTGGATGTTACAAAACTAGACTGTGAAAGTCCCTGTTGATATAAGATAGCACAAGAAGATGAACTGAGCAGTGGAATAAAGGGAATGGCCCAAGATAGAGACTGTGAACTCAGTAGTGCTTGATCGGCTGACCTGGGAGTACCTTGCCTTGAGAGATCCAGTACCACACAGAGGTGTGAAAGTAGTTGCCTAGAATCGCATAGAGGTGATGCAAGTGCAGCTGATAAGTAAGATGAGAATGGGGCTATCTTCACCTCCCTTCATCCTGGCTGGTGGAGAATTCTACCATCTAAAGCTTGTTTAAAATATCTTTTTTCATTTACCAATATTTTCATCCTGAAGATTGCAAGTCTTGATATCCAAGAAATATGTGATATTGCCTCATGTAATTCATTCTAGCTATTTATCTACTCAGATGAAGAAATGCTATATAGGTTAAAGCTATCAACCCGGTTTATAGGTTCCAGAGGCTGCTGTATTCTCCTCAGTTTATGTCTTAAATGAAAACATATAACTAGTCCAGTTTAAAAAATTCACCTCAATGTAGTCTCCTCAAAATATATTTGTATGGTGTTTGCAATTCACTCTATAATCTGCTTTTTCTTAGAGGCCCTGCTATTTCCTTTACTGAGTTTTGTGTACAATATGCCATCACTTCATAGCACATAAAAATATCACCAAGAAAAAATCAGACCAGTGTAAATAATAAGCTTAGGAATGTGTCTTGTTATTTATAATAGGGCATCTTGTCAGTTTTCACCTGGGCTAGATATCTATCTCACTTCAGCAGATGTTGCAGATCATCCCAGGGATGTTCTAACCTTCACTGCTTTATTTTCTCACTGAGTAACCAGAGGCCGAGCCACAGCAATATCAAATTCTGGTGAAATGCACATCTACTTCAGACATCAGAATACAAATTAGAACAACTAATCTATACCAGCAGGGCATAATTAAAGATTCAAGACTGCAGGCAAAACCCCCACTAATACCTACTTTGCAGTTCTTCTGAACATATAACCCATCTAGGAAGAATGGTTTTGAGATCTAAAGTCTATTCCTGGATCTGTCCCTGACTTTCTGAGTCACTTTCCCTTTATTTTTATGAACTGTCAAATGGGTTTAATAGAGAGTCAGAAAAAGTATGGACAAATGCAACAAGTATGGAATAGCTTCCACATGAGGAGAAATTAAATAGACTACAAATGTTCAACTTCCTAAAGAAATGACTCAGAGGGGAATATAATGGGGATCTGAAAGTTTCTAGGGAAAGGCAGAATATGGATGTATATTCCTTCTCAAAACACAGGAACCGGAGTTCACTCTGTGAAATCATCAGGCAGCCTGTTTAGAACAAATAAAAGCAAGTACTCTTTCATGCAACCAATGCGCTTGCCACGTAAAGCCATGAACATAAAAGGTAATATGGGTTCAAAGAGGTATCAGAAAAATTCAAGGAAGATAAGTCCACCATTAGCTATTAAATACACAGATAACTGTACGCAACTTCTTGTTCAAGATACCCAGATTTTCCTGCTGGGAAGTTGGGAAAACACCACTCTACATATGACTTATTCTTCCTCTAAAAATCCAGTACTCTCTGCTGTTGGAACGTGATACCACAATAAGTGAACCTGAGAGCCAACACTGTGTGACAATTATGTGTTGTTCAGCAAAACATTTAACACAATATCTCTTTAGATTTTCTAGTGTTGGTTTAAGAAATGCAAGTGGAAGTGCTGATTGGGGTATACAATTTTCTTTAGTTTCTGGATTGTTCTTACTTTTTGTCTGGGGAAATCAGCAAGTATAATGCCTGTTCAAATTCACTGCTTGACATGGACAAACGCTGTTGATCAAAATTCATTATAGGAAAAGATCTTGAAAATTTTTTTTGAGTATGTATGTGTAAACTAGATAGGAGGAGCATGCGGGACCTAATTAGTGCAGTTACTTTGTACCCAGGGATATTAACAGAAAGCAGAATATATGCTTAAATAATGCAGAGATTTTGCCACAAATACCACAGTCACAGATTTCCACTCTGGGAATGACTGAGCACTGTGTGAAATACCTACATGACAAATAATCTCTACAATCAAGACAGGAAGAATGTAGTTGATTCTTAGTTTCAAAATTAAATCATACGCAATCAGAAATGACAATTATATATAACTGAAGAATTACTCATTTGTGTCAACACACTTGACCAAAATAAGGCAAAGCTAAAACCTTATTAAATGTCAATGAACTTGAAAGATTTTTTTTTCATTTATGTTTTGTCAGTTGTTTTAACATATATTTGATAAACTGTCTGGGTTTCTCCAAGTGATCCAAAGAGTGCCTGGAAAAGAAAAATAGTGACTGGAAGGACCTAGTCCATTACGAGTAACTGCAAATATAAATCCCTGGAAGATTCTAGTATCTGTGGCCTTTGTACCTTTTTTGTTGTTTGATTTTAAAATAAGGCCCATTTCATTTTTTTAATAAAATGAACTGCTCAAACTTCTGTATTACAGTTTCATAGATTTATTTCTGTCAACAACTAATTCTGAAAAGTTTAAAGTTTGTAAGACTTTACCATCAGCTTAGGCAAAGAAGGCTATCTTTTAACTCTTGGTGATGCTGACACCCACGCAGTACAGATACAAAATGAAGTTTTACTTGAATTTTCTCAAATTGGCACACACATATATAAAGATTTTCTGCTCTGGCAGGGCTTGTAAATGCTCCATGCTTCCACTGGGAGCATTTAAACAAACTCCTGGCACCTCATGTTATTCTTTAATCACTTAGGGCCTATTTGCCTAACTGAAGTCCGAGTAAGTTGGTGAAAAATCCAACTGCTCATCAATTGGAGCTTCTGCTGCATAAACTGCTGAGGATGAAGTGCTACCGAAAGCAATTATGGTTACTGTTAGTGCTGACTGCCCCAAGCAGCATGTTGCTAGCCCCTCTTACTAACTGAGTAAGTAAATGAGATTTTATCCAAAAGAACTTAGGAATGGCAATTTCTAAGGCATCACTAAAAATGTATGTTAACAAGGAACTCCTCTCAGCACTGAAAAATCTAAAATGCTGGAGACATTTTATACCTTCTCCAAAGTCGTATTAAAGATGTATGCACACATATGCATTATGAACATACAAATAAAAGTAGAAGCCAAGAAAGTTGAATGAGCCCACTAAAAAATGAAAAAAGGCTGGGCACATATTTACACACTATCAACACACTCTGTAAAAAATCCAAAAACCCTATGTACTTGGCCCTAGATTATTATTTTCATTTCCCACAGATATTATAACAGATATTATATATAAAGTATTACATTAGAAGTAAGAAGTTACTGTGAATTTCAGACATTCTTTCTAGGACCAAACTATACCTGATAGCTGATACAGTAATATCTGGATACCATGTAACTTGCATTGTGGCAGGCTGGACTTTAAGCAGTTTGTTTTGATGTAAAATTATAAGATGCAAATGAAAATAAAAAATGGAAGACAGAAAATGTTTTCCATCGAACTGTGTGTTAGGAAATAAGAGTTATTAAAAAAAAAAAAAAAGCCAGCAAAGACAGAGGCCATAGGCAGTGTCTCTGATCTATATTTAGCACTCTTAAATTATGAAAAAGTACAAATGGGTTACCCTGGCTCATATTTTTTAAATGGAAACAACAATTCTCATGCTATTAGCAACTTAGAAGCAGAACCTCAGAGAATAGGGGGACACATAAGAGGATAGAAAAATCAAGCCAAAACCAACATCCTTCATGATCTGGTGTTCAGAAAGTTAGCACAACTTGAATAATAGTGTTGTCAGGTACACGCTGAATGAACTCATATGCTTAATGAGACACAACGGTCACAAACAGTGATTTTACAGTACGTAGTCCACCAGTTAAGGGTGGTTGTAACAAGTACCATGGAGAAAATTTTAGGGTGGAAAAGAGATTATCAGTCAAACTTCAGCCAACAAATTAAGCAGATTTGTGTGAGACCCCTTCTCTTGGACCAAATAATATGCCCTTTATGTAGTGAAGATAAAGGCAATAAAATGTGCTTTCAAATCCATTGGGATATGTTCATTAGCAAGATACTCCTAACCTTACTATTATCAGTAGGAAGCCAGTGTTGCTTGTTGCTTCTAATATTAGATCATACATCTATAAATAATTTGATTTTTAATTCCAACAAAACTCCAGAAAAATATATGAACTGACCTTGACATGCAAATACTGAGCTCAGATTTTGTTAGCTTCAAAACATTTGAAAAAATATTACGTGATTAACATTTAGCATTAAATACCCAAAGCATGCAAATGCTAGCTGCCCATGAACCCCATACAGTGGTGGGGGAAGAGAGAATCAATCAGCTCAACAGAAACATTTCAATCATTCTCTTTAGTAGTGTGAAGGGAAAGTCGGAGATTTCCAAACAAAGGTTAAAGAGCCAAAAAGACATGGTAGGAAGATCCTTTCTCCATTTAGACATGACAGATGATAAACCATGTGCCAGTTCTAGTATGGGGAATACATTTAACAGTTAAGCAATAGAGAAGTAACTTACACTGTCACATCACGGAAGTAAGACAAAGAATTAAGAGTACCTAAATGGTAACAGCAAACAGACAGAGGTAGTTAAGGATTCTAATATGTGACATGAGAGCTAGACTTTTTGAAGCCAGAAGTGGTATCTTAGATGACAGTATTATTGTTATGAATTTAATTGCATAATAAAGGCTACAGGAATGGCAATTTATAAATTATTTAGCTGTCTTGCATTTTTGACAGCTTCAGTTTTCTTATGATATCTTCATTTTCTTAATCAACGGTAATCATGGCAAGGTCGTGATTCACCACAAAAATCTAATAGCATCTTTTTAGGCCAAACTATTACACTGGTAAAGAGATTGTGAGCTGTGTCATCACTGACTTCAGTAGGAAAAATACCATGCCTTAAATGTTTGTAGGCTTGTATTTTAAATTGAACTCAACATCTGACTCACCTTAACAATACAGCTTTTTAACGCAGACATTTTGGCATTCCTTTGTTGGTATAAATCAGCTTTAATTTTCCAATTCACTTCAATGACTTAAGATTATTAATGTTAGTTTGGATGTACTGGTGCTTAACCAACAAAAACTCTCATTATCAAATATTTCAGATGATGTGGGAATTTTCAGGCATTCTAATTTGTTAATCAGCAAATGTACAAGGAAACTCATTATTTACAGCTAAATTTCCAGAGGATTTTTACTTTCCTTCAAGTTCACCTTTACACTCAATGCTATGTTTTTTGAGTGTGAACACATTGCATTCGACTTCTGAACAAAAAATACCATCTCTTCTCCTATTCCTCTCCTCACACATACAATTACTTTCGGCAAGATAGTATCTTAGCTTTGAAATCTGATACATCATAAAAATAATGTTAATGTTTATTTAGAAACTACCCAGCTTTAAAACTAGATATTAAAAATTAAAATTACATTTATTGGCTTTATTTTCTCATTAACATCTCATTCACAAGGTAGTCCCTCTCATTCACAAGCTAGTCCCCATTTAAAATGTACAAATATTATTTTCTCCATAGAAAACATTAAAAAACACACAGATGCACTTTTATTCGACCGTTATTCTGAACTGTGTCAATTCATACACAGTAGGAATGTAAAAAGCTACTAAAACAGAACAGTAGTTTTGGGTGTATATTTTGCTCTATAGTGAATGATTACACAAGGTTAACAGCATGCAGGAAATAGTCCCACATACTTGTCCCAAAGAGAGATGGGAAATTTATAACCATCAGTGAAATCTATAAATGGGGTTTAGATAAGGAAAAAAATAACTGTACACATACCTTCATGGTTCCCTCTCAGCCTAGTTCAGGTCTTTTCAGCCATGCAGGCAAATTCTGCTATACCAGGAATCAGCAAAAAGCGATTTGTTTTGCCCTGACTGTTGGTGGCCACAACTTTCAATTTTAGTGGTTGCACTCTTCCTTCTCTGTTCCCCAAATGCCTTCAGCTCTCAGAGCTGGCAAGAGCATGGATGTGGAAACAGGAAAATTTGGACCAGGCATGCAGGCAACAGGTCCATGGCCAAATCATGCAATGGAACCTGACCTGTTCTATATTCACATTTCCCATTCTAGTCCATTTATAACTATTTCCCAAATTTTGTTTTTGCATAGTCTGGCAGTAGTACATGTATTTTAGAATAATAATGATGTCAAACAAGTGAAAATAGCACAAAACTGCATTTAAAACGAACAGTAATGTTTTTCTTTTCCCTTGACCAAGAAAGTTTTATAACCTGCAGAGCATACTAATCTTAGTTCTAAGATGGTATGTATTTACAGATGAGTAGTCATGGGGTGCAAGAGCAATAACCATGATATTCCCAGAGGCATCCTAACTATATAATGTAAGAGGAATTAAGTATTTTGAATTTCTCCCTCCACCCCTGAAATTTCAGTAATAAAAAGAGGCCGAGATCATTTTCTTCTGTGAAAACAAGGATTCAAATTTAGAGTCAGATTATGAGTGAAGATTAGTCTTCTCAACAACTTTATCTAAACCATCAAAATGTTACACAACTCACAACAGAGAATCTACACTAGCTTGGAATGGCATAGCTGTACAACAAAAAGTGTATGAGCATAGCTATATATAACAAATGATGCTTGATTCAAATCAATATATCTGATTAATAACTCATGTTATACCATGTGATACTGCCTTACAAATAAGAAAATATACTGCCATCTGAAATGTAAGAAGAGTAATAATATCAGAACATTTTTCATTCCTCAACTATCATCATTCATGCACTTGGATTTGATACCCAATGAAATGAAATGAAATACGAATATACTGAAACAAAGAACCTGCCTACAATAAATGGCCTTGACCCAAACAGCAATGCCAAATGGAATTACTTTTCCAAATATTCACTCACTGAGGATTTAGTTTTCTTTCAGCCATCTTCACTTACATATCTCACAGAAGTGACAAAAGTCCCACTAGATGCTTGTCCAGAAAACGATCTGTTAGATAGCTTGATAACACTGTGAAGTGTATTTGAAAACCTTCTGGCATTACAAGCCCCTGTTATCCAGTCAAGCTGAAATACCTTATGTCAATAATAGTGTCACCTAGCAATTGTTCACCTAAGACTTCTATTATAACCTCTTTCAGAAGGACCAGAAATTCTATTAAAACCATGGAAAGAGATGATGAAAAGCCTTCTTGGGTTACTAGAATCACTTATGCTTGACTTTCTCTGCTGCATCCACACAGAAAATGGATTCCAAACTTTATACAGCAAGAAAAAGGTTAACTTGGTAAATATTTTTTTTCTGCATGGTTGTTCTAATGCCACGAGAGGGGCAGGAAATGAACTTTGTGTTACTTGGCATAAGTAACAGTCTCTTCAATGTGCACTAGACAATAATATAAATCTTAAATCTACTTGTGAATTATCTTAATATACTTGCATCTCAGTCTCTTAAATCTGAGGCCAGGTGTGGCAAATTAAGCAGTCCAGAGGTAGTCTGATAAAAAAGCTGACAATCTTCTCCTCAATATGAGTGTGTTCCATATGCACATGTAACTTTTTGTGAGCAAGAACTACCTGGTTTTTGTGAATGGTAACTGTGATTTCAATGGGAATTTTTGTTAACTGGGGATTACATGTGAGTCCATGCATCTGAGCTGAAAATGAAAACAGCAAAATGCTCAAAGGCGTTTAAAATAAACATCGCATTACCACAAAAATGTAGAATGTTTTGAAGCTGAAAGGAGAATGAGCTCATGACTCAAGGGATCCCATGCCAATACATATTAATTTTTCCCTTAGAGATTTTACAGCTATGAGATTACATCTTCAGAACTTCACACCTCCATCTTACATACCTCTGTCATAATGTTGCAGTGAGAGGCTGGTATTTGGGTTAATCTGTAAAAAAAATTATTTTTTTTACTGCATTAAAGGCAAGGAGGTAGAGAAGTTTTCATTAGGACAGATGAACACCCTGTTTCCAGAATCAACTTGGGAATTTATCAGATGAAGACACAAAAGGAAGAAAACTGATAGAAAAGAGAGGTATGTGTGTATTTATGATGGTTCAGCTATAGAAAGCATCAATCATTTTACTCAGTTGGGGAAAGTGTTCTGTAAGGATCAATTTTCTGGAGTTGGTCTGAAGCATACAGAAGTCCTTTCATAACAGAAACTTTTATATGCAGTAGAGGCATTTATGGCAAATGTTTAATGTAAAATTTTTCACAAAAAGAACTTTACTGCCAAATGGTAGGAAACATGGAAAACAAGTTTTGGCATACCCTTTAAAAGTAATGCATTTCAGGAAATTACTACTTCCTCTCTTATTTTCAAGAAAATTATTGTATTCCCCTATAGATTCCTCCCACAAAACTATTTTTTTCTTTACTGCTTCCTTCTCCTAGCTCCCTAGACAAACAATTGTGCCTCTTTCAAAGGCTCTTTTCCTTTGTTTTTTAAAGCCTCTGCAATTTGAAAAAGCATACACAAAAGTGCTGGGAGTACACAGCCAGCTATACATCACTTACTGTTGCTTTTAGCAACTACACCACTAGGACATATCCTGTCATTGATCTACATGTGCTTAAGTTCCTACCGAAATCAATGGAGACTTCAGTTGAAAAAAATCAAAGGCTGGAAATGGTCTTCTAATGAACAGGCCTAAGTCTATCACAACTCTCATTAGTGAAACAGACTACACTTTTAGCTTAGTTCATTTAGCTTAACATCAAACCCAACTTCTGCCCTTCCCAAAAGCTTTCC
Organism: Dromaius novaehollandiae; assembly: GCF_036370855.1. Classification (NCBI taxonomy): domain Eukaryota; kingdom Metazoa; phylum Chordata; class Aves; order Casuariiformes; family Dromaiidae; genus Dromaius; species Dromaius novaehollandiae. The sequence goes on from NC_088110.1 coordinate 16,365,215, forward strand.
TCCCAAAATGTACAATGTAGCATATTTATTCTGCTCTCCTTTTCTGAATATCCCTTGAGACTTTGGGAACTAGGTGACTTCCTTGCTCTTGTCTATCTGTAGCATCTCCGATTGATGTGAAAAAGAAAACATGTTTAGAATAGCGATCAGGTACGGAAGTGCGTTATCTTTAGCAAGAGGGCCCAAATTAACAAAGAAAACCTGAATTTATACCAGTGTAATAAAAACAGATATTTGTAAGCACATATAAATGAGGAACATTCATAATCTTGTGGAAAAAATACAACAAAGAAAAATATGGCTACTTCTTAATTCTACAGGATGCTAAGTGTAAAGACTATGTGAGAAAATATTATTTGTGAATTTTCTGAATGTTTTCATTGGTATATAGACTTTGCATGAAAGCTTGGTAAAACCGAAGGCAACTGGAGTTTACTGTTGACTTCAGTAAAAACAGGAAATTGTTCTGTCATTAAACACAACAAGATAAGAAATAATTATTTTTGTTTATACTTGTATATTTATATATTATTACATGTGTTCAGCTTTTTTGAGAAAGAAATGCTACGATAGTCTTTTAAATAATTATAATTTTTGTATATGCCACTAGAGCATTCAGGAAGTGTCTCAACTGACACTACCCTGCCATCTGCTACTGAAGGGGCACAAAGACTCTAGATTTACTAAATCTTTTATCCTGCCAGCAGTTACATTGGCATGAATAGGCACTTCTGTAAATAACAGATAGTGACAGGGAATTCAGTGTGTTAACTATTTCTCTTAAGCATATTTTTCAAAATAATATTCAGGATAACTACACACTCTAAATGTTCTTCCTGTGATTTTTAGCAGTTTCTTTAGTAGTTCCTTATATTAATTATGTGTTTTTTTGGTTTTGACATGTGCAAGGCTAAATAAAAAAAATATATTTTTTATGAAGCATATATATAAAATACAAAGATTTTACAGAAATGAAATGTGTCATGCAGATAACAGTATCAGCTATACTCTATATTTTCATTTTCTGTGTATCTGAGGAAATGGATAGTCGGCATCAAACAACAGAAAGAGTCTTAAGGAAATCTGTATACCTTTTGTGCAATGAAGCATGAAGTAACTGCATTGAAAATACAGTCTCTGATCTTGCAGACATTCCATTTCACCAGCGTAACTTCCAAATAATTGACTTTCATATGCATGAAAATCGGAAGAGCTGGAAAATGAAAATTCACCCAGCCATACAGAATTAAGGAACTGGATTTCATGAGAACTATTCTTAACAGATTATCCAGTTTCATTTCTGTTTGTAGGTGAAAGTTAAAGATTGGAATTAATCAAATATCATAACTTTATAAACTGTATAAAAATATTCTTCAGGTATAAATTGTGTCTAGAAGTACCTGTGATCACAGGATATCAAAATCCTTTCATCCAAACAGATGCCTTGTCTGGTAAACATAAAGAAACTTGGTCTCCTAAAATTTAAAAATCTACCTAATTCCCAGCAGCTTCCACTGTAAACTGGTTTTGGCATAGCTTGAGATACATTAGACTCTTTCTTTAATACTTGAGTTCCAATTACAGTTCTGGCTATCCAGAAAAGTCCAGTGGATGTGGCATGCCAGGTCATAGCGCATCTCCTAAACCACAACAGGTTGCTAAAGATAATCACCTCATCTTACCATTTCTATATTACTGATCTCACAAAAAAAATTTTTTGAGGGGATGGGGTTTCAGAAAAAAGTTGTATTCTGCTCCTCAGTGATGCAGGCAGTTGGATGGCACATACAATTTCTAACAAATAATCCCAGTTATAAGCAGGAATATGGGACTTTGTTGCAGGCTTCTTTCTCCTCACACTATCTTGCACCTATTTAATTTAGAAGTCATTTAAACTTCAGCTCCTGATCTAAAGTCCTAATTTTTTGAGAAGAAGTACAAGAAACGATAACCCAGCTATGGACCATAAATGGTCTGACTCACCCTCCACATAGGAGAGATGTCAAACCCTGCCCCTGCTTATTATAGGGTGCCAATACTGCCTGGAACAGCAGGGGCAGCTATTCTACTTCCCTGGGTAACAACTGAATACTTCTTTTCTGATACTGTCAAAAGCAACAGCAAAATTTAAGTTAGGCACTCAAAAGTGCTAATAATACTGTTTCTAAAGAGCATATACATGATCCTTCTCCAGCTACCTCATCTGTGCATTTTCTTGCTTGTCTTCTAAGCTTTGTTTTCTGTCAGTCTGAAATGAGTACATCCAAGATCAGTAATAGCAATCTAGCAGTCACTTAGCAGTCTAGCCATATCCACATGGAAGAGGAGCGTTTCAACTTTGCAGAGTGAAAAGCTGCTTATTCATCCATGAGAATTTACTGTGACTGTACTGCGCAGAGATATCGGAAAGCTTTGGCAATGTTACTTAATATATGATTGATATACAGCTCTGGAAGGGATGTGAACATATCATTTAACTAACACCCCCCAAATAATTTAAAATGAAAACCAAACTGTTTTTGACACTCCTTCAGCATTTAAAGAAGTTTGTAGGAGTTAAAGCCCTTAAGAGACAGGAAATTTTGACGGATGGCACATGTAGTATAATAAGAAGCAACTTCTCATTTAGTATACATGCTTTGATACCGTTTTAAAACAAAATACATGGATAACTATTAAATTGTATTATTTTTTGAGTAAAATAAATACATTCTGAAAGATTCTTTCCTGGTACGTTACACAATACACAAAACAGACAACACCTTTTTCAGGGCAATATTCCATCCTCATTACTACAAGACCTTGGAATATTCAAGGAACAATATTAAAATAAATGCTGTGTAGTAAGCACTCCTAAGACAATTTTTCCATTTCACTTCACCCTTTACTATAATCAGTTTCTGCTTCTGACAATTTCACTTATGTACCCACAAACAATGTCTTAAATCTCCTTAAGTGCTGCAATAAGCTGTACGAAAGATGCCATATGAGAACTTCAAATAAATGCCATTTAATAAATTTCATTTGTAAGGGGTATTTCCAGAAAGTGTCTCTGATAAAGTACACTATCTTTAGAATGATATAATGTCAAAAACTAGACTAATCTTTTTAACTATCATACATATACTGGAAAGACAGTATTAAAAAGTATCTTTTTATCAGTACCAATTCAAGTTATTACTCTTAAAGGAAGATTGTATTTTGGACTTTGCACTCAATAAGTTTAATTTTATCTGAAAATTAATATCTTCTATTCTTTTTTGTATCTTTTATTTTTAAAAATCATCTTAATGCTTGAAACCAATGAAAACTCCCAGGAGAATACAATACCTGAATGTTTAAAGACAGAGAGATGACAAAATGCAGTCTTTTGGTGAAACAGAGATGGTATTGCATTGGTTTGTACCTTTATAAACACTTGCGTTATGATGCTTAGCAATCAGAAAGGTAATGGAGCAATACAGAAGGCCCCAGGTATGAGATAAAGGTGCAGTCATCACAGTCTCCTGAATGTAGTAACTGCTTTGACTACCACTTCCATAAGATGACGGAGGGCTCCTATTTCCCCTCTCCATTCTCTTCACCTCAAGACCTGACTCAGAGTATGGTCTTCATGGTGAGACTAGGAATCTGAAATCACTGAACTCTACTCTATTTTCATATATAAATATTTGCTGTCTTCAGTGGATGCTGGATCAGTGGCATTCAGAACAAGACAGATGATTTTCAAAGGCAGAAAATACTTTCCACTATTCTTGGAACTGAGAATTTGTCCGGGAGCCTCCTATCTCAATAAATATACCATCGAGCTCTTCCAGTGCAGAGAACAGGATCACAAATGACCTCACAACACACACCTTCCTACATATGAGAAACCTGCTGAGCACTATTTTATACCACATGCTGTGGATATCCATATTCTGCAAGAAATCAATAGCAAGTATGGTGTTCTTACCTTGTTTTGATTTGAGATCTATGTGTATGCAAAACCCTATTTCCTCATGTCAGACTTCATGCACTAGCTGCACATGTCTTGCTAACAACCAACCACATTTTTGTAATTGCTTCTGCATTCAGTGTAAGTCAGCAAAGCAATGTAAGCTGTATTATAATTTTGTATCATATGGTCATGATGTTATGTTACAGTAACAAGAATCTGACAGCTCTTTAACAGTAGTTACAGGTGTTTTTCTTTCTATGCATGCAGTGGAAACTCCCTTCTTGCCAAACTGGCATTTTCAGTATGACACCAACTTGTTTGCTACAGAACAAGAAATGGAAGCCTTTGGAAAGTCACAGAGCACTTTTATTTCTCTGTAACCTGTTTCCTTGCTATCCAAAACAATGATTGTGATTTCAAAAGCTTTTGCAGTTATTAGTTACAATATTTCTGCCAGGAATTGAAGTCCAACACAGTTATACTGACATACCTGCTTCTTCCTTTCACTACACTACAATGTTTCTCTTTTACTGTAGTAAGTCCAATTACATTAATCCAGAGAAATTTATTGCTTAACTGGATGGATTTCATCAGCAATTGATGGCCAGTAACTTCAAGTAAACTCTCTTTTAAAATTAGCTATAGGTTTGTTAAAAAGCTTTACAGTAAATGGCCTGAGAGAACAAAGAGTGTACTGTCACTTTATTTAGATGGAAGCAGTTTTCAATTCCTAAGTTATATGCAATACTAGATCACTTCTAAGCTGAACGATATTACGAGTAAGGATCCTTGTAGAGCATTTTAGAATTAAAATAAAAGATGTTTTAACCATTTGCTTTGAATGAGATTTACAAATATTTATAAAGATTTTATGAAGGATTGTTTTTTAAGTAAATAAAGAGGAAACTATGGTGCTAAGGGCATCTAAAACAGAGATTTTCAGATACCTAGCAACCTGAAGGTACATATAGTTACTCATCCAGTTGAAAAAAAAAAATCTAACCAGATGAATATTTCTATTTTCAGATCCCAAACGCTTTCAGAAACATGAGTCCTGATCTTCTATCCTTCTAAACTGAGGTTAAAAAGATGCCTCTTTCTTCATCTCCATATATATATACCCTTCAATCCCACCCCAACCTGACTTACTAGCTGAAATGTATGGTAGAAGCATTACACAACAGTACAAATGTTGGGTTTTTTTGTTTGTTTCTTTTTTTGTGAAAAAGGATGTTAAAGGGTATCAGAAGGAAAAGCTGCTTATATATGTCACCTGGCTGCTGTATTATGGGTCAGGTGCAACAAGCCTGGAGCTCGTTTCCTGAGAGCAAGTCTGAAAACTCATCTTGAGAAGCCCGACTGCAAAGTGAATAAGCACATGTGGAAAAATACAAGGAGTAGGGAAAATGCAGCATGAGTCTAAATAATTCTCAGACACAGAAAGAAGACTTTCCTGAGGGGACCAAGGAGACAGTCTGGAGACATTCAATCAAGATCAAAGAAAGCTGCTGAATTGCAAAGGAGAAGCAGCGAATAGATGCAGGGAACAGAGAACATTTTGTTTTCAACATTTTTAGCTCATCCAGTGATCTTGTTTTCATTTACATTTTAGTGTTCTGATAAAAACCCAGCTGTTGCTATATGAAGCCTCTAGTGTTTCCTGATGTGCTCACATTGAAGAAAGTTGGACATTTCCTTCTAACAGTTCTGGTTTACTCAAGATCATATCACAATTCTAAAAAAAAATAAAAAATAAAAAAATTAAATAAAATAAAATTAAATGTAAAAGATTAACCAATTCCCACTATAAATACCTAGCAGTGTGATCCTCATAACTGCCAACTCCACTGATGTCTAATTGTAGAGGTAATTAAAGTGGTAATTCAAGTTTTGCTAGTATATTTTCCTGCAAACATATTAAAAAATAAAAAAAATAAAAAATAAGAAAGAACTTGGTGACCTGAACATAATTTCTGACAGATTTTTTTATTTGTCCCCAAATGAAAAATTACCATCCTAATGCTACGTCTAAAAAGGTATTTATCCTTTGAGGTGCCCTTGTGTTTTTTTCTTTCTTTTTTTTTTATTTTAATGGAGGTGCTATTTGTGTTTTTATGGAATAGGACAGAACATAGACTGGATTTTAGAACTCCCCCACCACAGGTAAATGCCCTAAGCAAATACTATAAAGCACAGTACATTGCTACTTGGGCCAATGAATATTTAAATGCAAAATGGAACATACAACTGGAAAGAGCTTAGTATTCTATGTTTGTCACAGGCAACCATGTCATATAATCTCTTTTAGAAACTCAGCAAATTCTGCTAGAGAGGTAAGCGACCACTACAGTGTGTTCTGCAGCTCTTCATTTCAGGCATGCTCTTTGGAGATGAACATTTTCTGAAGCAGGAAAAAAAAATGATTTCATTTTGAATTTCTTATATTCCGAGTTGAACACTAGAGAACAGAATATCTATTTTGATATTTAAAAAACAGTGCTGATACAAATGCTTAACTGTGTAAGAGTATATAGCATCAGGAAATGTTACTCATGCCATGTCTTTTATTACAGCCATGAGAGAGATCCCCACAACCTGCCACCCATTCCTACTACTTTCCTTTTGCATATATTTGACTGATTCATCAGATGCTAATCTTTCTATTATTCTAAGGCGACTAACTTTTCCCATACATTGCACATAGAACATAACTCAGAATTCAGCAAAAAATGTTAATGCAGCCTTTGTCATTGTGCTAAGAACCCCCAAATTATGAAGTATTTCCATCGTTTTGCAGAGTACAGTAGAATGTATTGGACAATCAGTTTTGGAAGCCGCTAATTCCCCCCACAACAGACACACAAATATTCTATTTCCTTTCCATGATCTCCTCTTACCCTTCTGTATGATTTATTAGTGTGTTTAAAAAACTGGCATATTAAGCTGATTTTCCTAAAACTTCCGTTATTAGCATAATTCTTATTAGGGACTGACACTAACACAAATGCATACATCTTAAAGGTACAGAATATCAAAAAATCATTGACAGAAATTCAGCCAGTGTAATACCACTAATTGATTAAAAATAGATTATAGCAAAGAATTTTTTATTATTATTAAAAGCACTGCAGTTCTGAATTTATTTTTACATGCAAGTATCAGGATTATATTTGATTTGTAGGATAAGTACACTCAAAAGGAAGCAGTTTTGGAGGAAAATTATACATAAGTGAATGCTCATCCAATTATTAGTGGTTTCATTAAATGTGGTAAGTAAACTAGGTATTTTGTATCAGATCAGTATTTAATATGGCTTATAAATGAATAATGAACTATTTTTGACTGAGTTATATTCACTGATTACATTATTTAGATTTACCAAGCAACCTTCTTAATTTTACAAAACTTAAAACAACCACTTTAAACATGACTTTGCAAATTCTTACCCAGGAAATGTCAGATGATCACAAGTTACCCTACAATGAATCAAGTGACAGTAAAGTAAATGGCATTTCATCCAAATTCTGAAGCCTGGCATAATATAGTTTCTATGAAATGTACTGCTCAGTAATTTGTCAGGTGTTTCGCACTTAGGAGTTTAATCTCCTCTACGCAAGCTGCTCTTGCAAAGAAACAGAAAATTGAAAATTCACGTTTATGAAGTTGTATAAATTCCTTCATGGACGTGATGAAATAGTATCTTGATATATGTAAAAGATACATATTCAACCTAAAAAGAAACAGGTATCAATCTCTGTGGCGAACACTGCCTTTCCCTTCTACCCTACAATACGCCTTAATAGCTAAGGGAATTACCCTGAGTCTCACTGCCACAGCAGGAGCTCCACGTAAGGTCTGCTATATAAGAAAAGAAAGACCAGGATCCCTGAGCTGGTTTCACAGGACCTTCAAAGTATTGACACCATATCAATTCCCTTCTCTCAGCAGAGATATATGTGCAGTCTCAGTGAAGCAAAAACCTCAGAGAGGTAGCAGAAAACCTCCCAGAATGGCATTTCAGAGTTCTCCTGATCATCTGCCAGTTTCTCTGCTTCTTTATCTGGACAGACACGTAAGATAGGAGGACTCTTGAATATATTAAAAAGCATGGCAACATCTATAAGAGATGGTATGCATCTAATTATTGAAACGAAGACATTAAAAAAAAAAAGATCAGCAATTTTATTTATTATCAGTCTGAGTGGCAGAGTGGAAGTGATTTCTGAAATAGCATAAACCAAATGAATTGTAAGAGATTTAAAATATTCCATTTATTACAGCACAAATAACACTAGACCTAATTAAATTACATGTTAAGAGCATCCTTATATGCCTTAATGCCTTACAAATTCATACATTGCCATCTGTCTCTCACATACACTAATTAGTCATACAAGAATGAAAATTGGTTTCTAATCATATACTTAATTCCAACTTCTTGACAGATAAGCCTGCTTTATGTGCACAAGGCTTAAGAATTGGCCAGGTCTGTTGAGAGGGAAATATATCTATGGGAGAGTATATCTCTGGGAATGAATCAGTTCTATATACATATATACTCCACTTCCTTTTCGTGTTTCAATTCTGACTTTACATTGACTCCTACTCCATAAAACATCTGTAAGGGAGTGAAAACTGTCTTGACAAAGTAAGAGGCTGAAACATAAATGAGCAGGCTTTACAGGCTAAACGATAAAGAAACCTGCTTTGAAGAAAAATAAACTACTTCAGTACATTATCCTAGCTGATTCATTTAAATTCTTCCCAGCACTGTCAAAAAGATTCTCCAATAAATCAAGCACAAGTTGGCGATGAGCTAATGGTGTACATCTGCCTCTGAACATCCAAACACTATTTTATTTTTAAAATGGCTTGTTTGTGATTAGTTGTACTATAAAAGATGCAAAACTCCAGTATTTAAACACAAAAAGCTAATATTCATTGCAAATTCATGCTACTTTGCATATTACGAACATGGGATCAGACTTCTAGAATTTAAAATCTCAGGTCACTTAAGTTTACTTACAATATATCTGATGTGAAATATAAAGTTCAAGAGGATGTATTAGTCTCTGTGATAAAGCAGAGCTGTCTTCTACTGAAATCTAATAAGCAGAGCTTGGCATCTGAACTCACAGAATCTGTGTGGCTTGTTTAGGGGCAGCCTGACCCCACTCAAAATAAAGAAATCACATTGTCATCTTCAGAAGATACAGTTAGCAGTTTTGGAATCAAAAGTCATTTGGTTGGCAATTGCTGCTGTTGGCTCAGTAAATACCTGCTCAGTAACCAGACTGTTGTACATAGTCAAGATTTTTTAAGAGTCTAATAATTGTCCCACAGGATAAAAAAATGGCTTAAAGTCTCATATAGAGATCGTTACTGTGTAAACAGTTCTACATATAAACATCTCTAAACGTGTGAAAATGCCATTCAGACTAATGGGATGTCCTCACATATATAAGCTTACTCAAAGTTGTTGTAGGATCAAAAATAATAAATTTTGAAATATAAAAAATTAACCTAACATTTTTAAATATAATCAGCTAAATTAAGACACATCTTCAGACACATGGCTTATCTACCTATAGTGCATAGTGGAATGCAGAGCTGAGATTCCCAAAATGGAGCTGAAAAAAATATTTTGGAATCGAAGTGGTTTGGATTCACTGGGCACAGTAATTAGCCATGTCTCAGCAAATACAATGTCTCTTCACTTAAAATACATTCTGGAACTGAAGGAAACATCGTCAGCACAGTACTACATCGTGTGGGCAGAGGTATTTCTTTGCTTAAATCTCTCTTGCTAAAACTAACTTGTCACTTCATTGCACTGAGTGCTCTCTTACAGATCAGTCATGTAAATATGCTACTTGTAATTGATGTGTTACGCCACAGACTGTAAAGCGAGAGGTCCATCAGATAGCTCAAAGCTAACACTGTGGCTTCATAAGCCAGATGACCCTCTTTTGCTTTTCTTGCACAGTAGCAGAAAACCCAACACTTAAATGAGTACAAACACAGCATAAAACATATCATGCAGATTTGGGCTCAGATTCATTTAAACTCCTTTAGTTTGTGTTTACTATTGCTACCTTATCAATAAAAAACATAAAATAGAAATCACATATGGGGACTTTCCCTTTTTTTTAAATCTGGGACTTGTATTCATGTATTGACCTACAACCATCCTCATAAAATAAACTCATAGATACTTTTAAGGGAATGACTGACAGTTTGAAGGCTGTAAAATCAGTCACATCTTTGGGAGCAACTTAATTTGTGAGCTAAAGCACGCTTACATTATAAGACTAGATGAAATTTTGTACAGAGGGTCAGTGTATACATAACATGAAGATGTAATTAAGGACATGTGTCCATACATTGAGGCTGGCAAGAACTATCAGACTAATATCACATGGAGTTCTGATAAAAACAGTACTAAATAAAATTAAGCAATGTTCTCAGACAAGAAAAGCTGAAGCAATGAATTCTCCTACAACTATTTATATGGGAAAAAAAAAAAAAGATCTCAAGTACAGTCCTTGAAATAACTGAACTGGGTGGCATATTGAATAAAGCTGTAAGACATTAGGTTGTCCTAAAAAGAACAGGTGAAGGGTTAGCAGTAAAATCTGCATCAATACTGAGATCTCTCAGGATAAGCTAACTGGATTATCTAATCACCAAGACTGAAACAAGCATAGACAATTTGGAGATAAAATCACTTTCAACATTAAAAAAGCAGACTCAGAAACACATAATAAAATGAAGATAGTAAAAGAAACTAACAGTAGCCCTATCACTCTTGCCACATGACAACCACAAAGATGAAGGTACCAACTGGACAGATCACATTTACAGGAAGAGCTAGTGATTTCCCCAACCATATCTAAGCTGGATGTTCTGACTTACACCTTCTCAGCTTGTACAACTACATGTGAAAGGTGCATTGCCTAAGGGTACATTTTATGACATACAGGTTCAGCACAGCTACATATTAAACAAAGTAACAGTTGAAAGTAACTGCTGAGTAACTCCAGATCTGACTGCATTTGCTGTCAAGCTAATACATAATTTGACCTACAGCACTCCTTCATTTAAACTCAACTGGAGATGGATTCACAACTGTCTGTTCCAGTCAGAACAAAAAAAATTCTGGCTAGAGCTAAACTATTATTTTTCTAAACTGTTTCAGAGAGATAGTAAATTAGGGTTTTTTCCATCTCTTCTGCTGTTGCCTCCTCCTGTTCACGCAAAAATGCATCACTCTACTTATATTACATTATCTGATATACCTGCATATTAATGCAATGACTTAACTTGGATATTCTGTATTAGAGGTAATAAAAATCTTTACCAAAATGGCAAAATACTGATAACACATAACCAATGTTAAATTGAGATTTAAACCTTGTTTAATTTAAAACTATATTGCTGTTTTAGTTCAAAGCCAGCATTTTCTCATCATTTAAAAACTAACAGGAAGCAAACACAGTAATTATTGTTAAATTTATCACTGTATCAGTAGATACCCAAGATAATTGCAAGTGGAAATGAGTATGTTTCCTATTATCTTTAAAATTAAGTGCTAGAAGAAAAGCATTTTCAACATAACTTTGTTCTCTTTCAAATATTTACAGAGACCAGAAACACTTGTTAGAGGGGTGTGTAGCAATAAGATGTATATTGTAAAGTGGATTTTATTTAGCTTATTTTCTGTTTATTATAATAGCTGCTGAAGAAGAGAATAATAAAGCAGAAGCCAGTTGATAAGTAAAACAAATCTATGTATGTTGCACAAGAAACTGAAACTAGGGGTACCTTTTAGGACTCAAATGTGCTCACACAAAGATAGCTGATAGAGCATTTACATCTTACATATTTATATGTTAAGCACTTCACATCTGTTTCATATAACTTCATGTGAACTAAGGTAGTGTTTCTCCACACCAATGTAATAACTTGGTATATAATCTAAAACTGGTTTTTGATGTAAAATGTATTTACTGTCTATAGATATAAAAGAATAAAGTCTGTGAAATAAAGCAGGACATAATTAGTAAAACATTTCCAGTGAATCCAAGTCTTTAAGACAAGTTAGGAAGAGTCCATTTCCCCCCTCACAAGGTAAATGTCCATTTTATCTAACTTTGGAGCATCTACTGCCTAACATGACCATGTAAGTGGAGAAACAGAGATGTAAGGCTTCTGTTCAAAGTTTAGACACCTAAGTTCACCTTAGACACCAAACACAACACTCCCCCTGAGCAGCATATCACGGAACATATCTTCAAGCACTATTTAAGAGCCCATTGTTTTTTGGCCAATTATAGTACAGAAATATGAACAGCTCGGAAGTAAAATATTAATTACTAAATTAATAGTTAATTCAATATCTAAATATCTCCTAACATTTATGTTTAACTTTACCCTTACATACAGGAATCAACTGTTATATATTTAGTTTCCGGTCCTTGGAATAATTTTATTAGCAACATTCTATGCATTCTGCAGCATTTCGTCACCCAGGCTAGCTACAAACAACAGTAAGTTGCTATACAGAAATTTCCGACTTCCTTAAAGATGGTGAAAGAGGCACCAGTAATCCTAATTCTGTCAAAGAAAAGGAACACATTCTCCAAAAATTTCCTAGACATCTAGATCAGGAAATCCTCTCTGACAGTTAGCTGAGCTGCTTCTGGAGAAACCAAACAAAAAATCTGATATGCTGCCTTCCTTTCTTATATGAAACGCTAGCAGACTTTCAGTCATAGTACTTCCATAATAAAATTCATAGTGTCTTCAACTTGCCTATGTTTGAAAATGTTTTAGATATATCTGGATTCCAGAAGGAAAAATCATTTAAGAAGAAAGAAAAAAGAAAAATCTATTGTTTAGTCTCCCCCTTTTAGCTATAGTGAGTATAAACACACCTTTGCATGTGCATACAAGCATTAATATACGTGCCTCTATGATGGCACATTAGTATACAAAATAAATACACGAAAAACAAACCAGAATGATTGAAATATCTGATATGCACAGCAGTGACTGTTTTAATAGTACCAAGCATTTGTACCCTGTTGTAATTCTATTTGCATATTAATGAAGTTGAAGGCCAGATGCCACTAATTACAACCTACCCACTCTGTCCAACATACTACTACCAAATGCTCATAAGCGGACCTCTTAATTCCATTATGCAAATGATACTTAAGTACAGAAATAAATTCCAAATAGTGGCATCTAAAGCAGCGTATTGGCAGGAGGCAAAGTAGTAAATATATTCAAGAAATGGAAATTAAAAAATTATTATTCAACACTCAATTAATCATTGCTGAGTAAACACGTAAAAAAAAAAAAACCTATGTTTTTTCTGGTGTCAGTTGTAAGAGAATAAAATTTCCAGAATCTTGCTAAAATATATTAACCAATCTTCATGGAAGGATTCCAGCAGCGTTGGTCTGATGCAGAGTATACTGAAGTAAATATTAAGTAACTGTCTTGAGCACAAGAAAACTACAGAACTAGTTTTCAATTATTGTGGAAAAATACTGAATTGATGTTAAAAAAATCTGGTAGTATAAAGGTATGGTACTAGAAGATATGCCTTCTACAATTAGTGGCTAATGTAAATAACCAGTAATTAGCTATTTACCATTGTAAACACTTATGAATGTTTCACATATAGCTCAACATCATAAAAATGTGAATATTAAATCTTCAGTGTACTACTCTAGGAAAAATTGACATTTATTCTGATGTCATTTTCCTCCAGTAAAACGAGAGGGTTAGGATGTGTCAGTGAATTAAACCCAGTAAATCTATAATAAAAATAAATCAAGCTTCTTTAAAAATTTCTCCCATCCCCATCCAGAAATTCCATTCAGCAAGATGAGTAAGCAAAGCTGGAAGCATGCATTCTGAAAAAATATTAGGTTGTCAATGAGGTCTTTTGCCAGTAACTCTTTCAATTAACACAATGTCAAGGAACTTGTATTTACAGTGCTAAGCATAATAAAAGTGAAAGGAGGACTCTGCCTCAAAGTGCGTAACCTGTGTGTAAGCTATGTGTAATCTAAGTGTAACAACGTCGGCAAACACTGACAGACAGCAAGTACAGTGAGATAAAATACTCACATTAAAGGCAGCAACAAGACTTAACGTAACAGTGGAAACAATGCTTTTGTCAACATCAAACGAAAAAAATTGTTCAGTAGCTGTTTGGAAAAGACAATGAGATATTTTTGAAAAAAATTTCTGTGAGCTACAACTATTGTAGAAGGTAGTTTTAAAGAATTATATACATCTTGAAAGGGAACACCCCCAATGAAAAAAGTACCTGGAAATAAGTGTTGAATTAAGACAATGCAGCATTTACAGTGACTTGCTGAAAAGGAGAATGCAGAGAATAAAGTTATTTTGTCTGTGGGGGGCGTGGAGTGATGACTCTATTACAAGATCTACAAAGACAACGCTATCACGTGAAACAACACAGGAAGCTGAGAATCAGGTTTACACACTGAAGAATGCGATGAGTGCAAAGATGACAACAGATCAGTGTTTCCGAGAAGCAGCAATGGATTCAGCCAGGGGGAAAACCCCAGAAAGGAATTACGGTGATATGCAGGACTTTCTGAAAAATAACAGAAGGCAGAAGGAAGAATTATGAGGATGGATATTTGAGATTTGCTCTGTTACTAGAAAGAGCTTAGTACTCTTTATTAAGAATTAAAGAACATGTCTTTAAGTATGATTTGGAGTAATACCACACCCAGCAGGAATAAGGACTAAGCTATGGACCTGAAACTGAACAGTGTCCTGATGGGATCATGGAAAAGTTCACTTTCCAGCTGAAATAACTAATGCTATCAAATTCCCACAAAAAGAGATCGGAAGTGACTATGGTATGTACTCAAAAAAAAAAAGATCCACCACACCAAAGGCTAACGTGACATTCAGTGGAATCTGCTTAAAAGCATTAAGAAAGGAAATTAAAATGGAGATTTTTATGTTAATGAAATTGAGTTAATCAAAATAGAGTGGGTTTTGTTTGTTTTTGTTTTTTTTGTTTGATTTTGGTTTTTTTTTAAGATTTTCAGCCTTTGGGAAACTGATGTAAAAACTAAGAAACTATAAATGATGAAAGAATAACAGGAAAGGGGTGAGGAAGTCTATGTGATTGGTTTTTATTAAAAAAGAAAAGAGAAATTTGTTATACATGAGAAATTGGTAATGTATGAAGGAATGAAAGAAGATAAGGAAAAGACAGAGAGAGAACACACTGATACTGCAGAGTGGTAGTTGGGTAAAACATAGTCAGGAAAAAGTCTGAAGGTAATTGAGTGAAGAAATTAAACTGCCAGAAAAAAAACACTGAGATACTATATAGTTATGCAAGGAGTCAGGCCACGAAATAAAAGCATGACTACTAGTTCTGCGAGATATAAAAACAAGCTTGAGTGTCGCAGTCCTTTATCCCCAATGTAAAATACAAAGGATAGAAAAGCAAAAGTGCAAACCATTACTATCAGTCAAGCCATCAGCAACATCCAGTCTGTTTACATAAATTCGAGTTCAAATAACAGTAATTGTGTTAGAACTTCCACCTCTTCACTACTGAGGTTACATTTGCAGAGATGTAGAGTACATGAGAGCTCTTCTGACAGCAGGCTGAGGACCCCTGCACAATCAGTTACAACATAAATACAACTTTATGTTAAAACATGCAAATTTAAAAGCTACCATGTATTTTGCCTCCTTGTATCAGTGGTCACACAAAATTTTTAAATAGAAGAAATAACCAGGACCCTTAAAAAATTAATCTGCTCTTTCAATGCCTTTCATACAAAATTTATACTCAGTCTCTCACACCACTTTTTTCTTGGAATGCTTGCAAATAAAGATTCAGCTTTAAAATCATAAAATTCTCTGCAGAACAGAAATCAAGTGGCATGACAGGAAGGGACCTATAGACTGAATGGAAAAATTCAGCACATTTTGAATTCACAGTATATCCAAAGCTGCCATGGGAAATGGCTGCTAAGGAGTATCACGGACCTGTGCTCTATAAAACTCAAAATAGTAAGTATGAAAACTGAAACAATTAAGATAAAGCAAATATACATGGCGAAGGTATTCACATTACCAAATATCAGGCACTCAACTCAGGTGCTTAAATTATGAACTTGGTCTAACTTCCTAAATCAGTAAACAGACAGCAGGAATCTCCAAAGGGAAGTTCAAAGCATTTACCTGATTATGAGATCAAACTACTGCTAGGTTGGGTGCTCCAAGCTGCTGCAATTATCTGAGTACGAAAACCTAAGTTAACTGACAGACGTGGTCACGGACAAATCACACAATTCCCACGCTTTACAATCACATGAAATACCTCCAGCTGAACCACAGATCAGAAACAGCAATGACTGAAACAAGTATGTAACTGCTGTATGTTAAGAGATAACAGTCTTACCATTACAGAAATACACCTCAAGAGACAGTTAACTCTTGGAATTTATTAGCACAGTCTGAAAGAGTTGAGACTGACTCAACATATTTATGTAATGAGTCACATTCTGCTCCCACTAACGACAATGGGAATTTTGACATCAGTGTTAAAAGGGCAAAGGCAAGCCCTAAAGGAAAAGTTCCAGACCATGAAAGAATGCTACCATTGTCTTGATATATGTCAAGAAAGACAATCAGTACTTCCTGGGGAAAAAATTTCTCCCATTCAGAAAAATGTCACAGTACTATCCAAAATCTGGAAGGACACATACTGCTATGTAAATCTTTGCTTTTGAAAGTATGAAACCAAGTGGATCCTTTTAATGTATCCTCTAGAGGATGGTGAAACAATGACTCACATCTGGATATTGAGTTCTGCAATATTTACCTAAGCAGTCTTTCATCTTTCTCAAAAACACCTTATTAACAAGGAAAATGCACTTTAAGACTTCATCTTAAACTTGATTTCTCTGTACATCAGTCTAAGCAATCTTAACAATTTAGATCTCATTTAGAATTTAAAGGACAAACTGTCTTTGTCTGTTTCAAATCTGATACATGAATCCTATCCCTATTCTACCTTTTACCAGACCCTTGGGATGAAGGAGTCACTTAGTAGAATTTCTTGAACTAACAACAATTTACATACTCCTTCCTATTATTTTATCCATTCTGTATTGGGTATATTTTACTCAGCTCACTAAAAGAATTCACAGTTCTTGTTTTGCTGTTGTCTTTCATCTTCACTGAATGTAAGAAAACTGACAAAGTGCACTTACTATAATTCCCTTTCTAAATTTCATTAAACAAGTGAAAAAATGTCACTGGGATTTTCTCAGTTTTCTTTTCATAGGGTTATGCATCTTATGGTTCTGAAAGGAATACAGTGGCTGTGATATTATCAGAATAATAGAATAAGGTATAAAAAGTGTTATATTAGCAAATACACATATAAACATTATAGGACTGTTATTTTGGAGGATTTAAATACTTAATAAGCAAAAATAAAAGCACATAAAACTAAAAAATGAGAATTAGCAGTGTGCTGTTTATAAAAAAGTTGAACTATAATAATCTTCTGTTCTTCATCTAATTCCATTTGGTTTCGATCTTAGAGGGGTTTCACTATAATAATACATTAGACTGTATATCCTGGTTATGAAAATCTGTCGAAGAACAGATTGCTTTTCCCTCATGGCATAAGGTAACTGGAAAATAAAACAATCTAATTCTATTAGTTCTAATACTATATAGATTAGAATACATCTGCAAATACAATTAAAGTCAATTATGAAAATAATAATTCAGTAATTTTAATGATAATTTATTCCTTTACTGTAAATCACCATCTATCACCTAATAAACATAACAGGCAAAATTTTGGGGGAGTTGAATGAAAGATTTATGATCATATTTCCAAAGGTGTTTAGCAGTCAATTGTACCTTCATGGCATTCACTCCCTCTTAGATAGTTTGCTTAACCAAAGGCCACAATGCTAGCTGAGCTATTTTGAAATATCCCCTGCAACAGACACACACATAACTGTACTAAAATGAACAACTCTAACATGTTAAAAAGGTTTATCTTTTGTGGAAGAACAGATTACACAGGCAAAACTCACTTCACCGCATACGGTCCTAAATCTTTCATAGGGACTGCATGATGATATACAGAATTCCTTCAGCTACTTCCCCTGATTTTTTTTGTAACCTTCCCACTACTTAATCCCATAAACACAGCACGATCGTAAGGCTGCTTTTACTCTTCAAGCCTCCAAGAAGGGAAAACTTGCCAATATTCATAGTTGTTCCTTTGGGATATGGTAGATGGTCATATTTCAATTACTCAAAGACTTTCTTTTTTGATATCCTCTAGTATTTTATTCTAGCAGCATCAGTGTGACCAAACACACTCAAAATATTTTATGATTTCTACACTGGGACAGAACAATCCTTTGACAGCATTCTATGTCTTAAGTAACCCTTTGTGCTCAAATGGATACATGCCCTCTGTGGGTTTTGTGGATTAGAAAGCAGTAACTTACAGCAATTTGCTTGGCAACTCTGAACTGGGGGTGCATGGGCATACATGCTTACAATTCTGCATGAAAGTGTCTTAATATAATACTGGTCTAGTTTTACGTGATTAATTCAAAGCTTATTTTGAAGTGTTCACAAAATAGTCTAAGCTACTAAATTACATTATTTGATTTAACTGAAACACTTTTGTCACTAGTAGCTTTAATATGTTCTGATTAGCTCATTTTGGGGAGAGTACTGATATGTTTTTAGGAAGCACTTATGCTATGTATACAGAAATCAAAAGTATATACAAACTATTTTAGTGTGTACTCCTTTACTATATGTCTTTCTACAGTTTCTGTTTGTCTTACTTTTATGTTCTCATACTGCATCTTTGTATGCCTTGTGAAAGTCATGTCTTGCACACTAAAGACTTTAGGAGGGTTCCATTTAGTGATAATTTATATGGTATTCTAAATACTTTTCAAATAGTGTACCATCCTCGACTCAGTTAATACTTTTATCTTTATCAAAACAAATTATAGTTGTCACACAACATGTTCCAGTCTAAGTGGTCAACTAATCTGTAACACAAACTGAGAGACTCTAACAGTCAAAGATAAAAAGACTTATCCAGTATTCCATAGGAAGGTACAGAACCAGGAAGAAAACAGAATACTTGTCACGAGTATACGCTACAGTATCACTGAAAATAAAAAGGAACTTTATCAGGAGAAATGAGGTTGAGGGTGTTTTTTTTTTTTTTTTTTTTTTAACAATTCATTTCCATTGTATACCAAACACAATAATAATAAGTTATAGTAGTAAACAGTAAACTAACATGTGAAAGTAGCTGGTAAGAAACTTGAAGCATGCTTGTACTAGAAAGCAAAGCTGCTGTACTGTTCCATAATGAAGACCCAAGGCAATAAATAGCTTAATATGTAATAAGAAAGTACTAGAATATTCACTTTATAGAACTAGTCCACTGTCACGTGATTCATTAATTATCTCCATTTGATCTTTTCATAAATTGTAATTGAGTGCAGATGAAATGTCAAAAAAAGGTGCACAGAAAAGTAAAAAGTTATACTTGAGACCTGATTATGCTACCTTAACTCTCTGCACACACTAACATCATCATTTTTCAGGGGACACATGTACAAATACAAGCTCTGTATCTCAGAAATTTTGACAACTCAAGCCATTATTCCAAAAGGGGCTTGAAATCACTCAAAATATGTTTCAACACACAAGCTGGAGGCAATCTGAACTAAGCAAGTTCAGAGAGCTTAATAAGTAATTTTATTCTGTGGTGGTAATAAGCAGAAGTGTATGCCTAGGGGGTTAGTACTGAAAAAGGGAAGGAAGAAAAAAGCTTCGTATACACCAGGAACATTTTAAGTGATCACAGTGATGGCCTTAAGTGAGTAACACTTCGCATAGGTCTCATTATACAACAATATCAAAATTATTGATAATATGAGCTGCAAAAGCACTAAAGAACCAAGCTCCCTTAAGGACATGTAAAGGACACAATAATTACCTGTCACTGCATCAGTTTTGTTACTATTTTCCTTTTCATTTAAAAGCTAAGTTATCTGCATAACATTTAAGATTTTTCTTCTTCATAACAGAGCTGAAGCAGCACTTATGATCCTGAATATCTTTCAACCTTATACAACTATTTCAATTTTAAATTGTTTGGTCCATCAGCACCCTAAAAGTTAAAAATACAGCTAAAAAGTTCACTTTTTATTTAGCTTGGGACTTTCTGCTTGCTGACTGAAAAAAAATTGTCTACTCTGTAAGGTGGATACTACATGATGCCAAAACAATTGCAACAAGGTGAAGATGCCTACTAAATACAAGCAGATAGGTTAGAGAAAGGGAGGCAGGAATATTGGTAATTCTATGAATAGCTTGTGTGCATTAGAATACTTCTATCAGGGGATTTCCTCTTATATGGTACACAGTGTTCGGGACCAATATAGAAGTTGTTTACTCTTGTTTTTAAATGGAAGCAAAATAATTGCTACAGTATGGCAGAAGTAGCAGCGTAACACCTTATAAACATCTTTTCTCTTATTAAATTGCTACATTCAAGTACAAGGTAGCACATTACCTCATTATAAAAATAGGACCTTCTTGATTATACAGGTTAATGAATTATGGTAATTAGACAATATTCTTTATGAATTTCATTTAAAATAGTTTGCAAGACTGCTGAAATAATAAATAGTATTGATAGCTGTGACACCCTAAAAGACTATCTTTCATCTACAGTGACAAAGATCACAAAAATTACAGCATTTAAGACCATATATACTTTTCATACCCCAATTCATGATGAGGATTATAGTCTTCCTTTTTAATTATCAACTAATGAACAATAAAGTCTATTCTTCCCCACCCAGAGATGCAACTGTTCCTTACTGCAGCTGAACAGATAGCAACGTTTCTCAACATAGTTTGACAGTAGTGAGGTATGCGACACATTGTTCAAGTATTCTGTTATAAAACTATGATTTCTTATCTCTTCATCTACCAGATCAAGAAGTTGCCTGCAATATAGGTTCTTATTGAGCTTTTTATTGTAAAATTCTAAGCATTGCCCTTTGCATTCAAAATTGAGCAATGGAATAAAGGGCTTTCCATACTAGTTTTCTTTTAACTAATTACAGTGCTTGGTCTTTTTTTCTTTAAACTTAATTAACCATACTGACTGAAGATTAAAGCTCCTAGGGGCTCAGCACTTTGAACAGGCACTGAGGACAATAACAGCATCCAGTTCTCAAAATTCTAAAGGATCGGGCACCAAAATTTGATCTTCAAGGAACAAACACATTATTTTGTACATACTTCTCTCAAGCTGGACTCTTCTGATCTGGTTGAACACTATGTTTTTTCATTTCAGTTACTATTATTCTCCAAATTCCCTACCTGAGAAAATATCTACCTTTTCTTCCTTTAATGCCTACTTAACTACATTATGTAAACTTGCCCAAAAGTGCATTTACAGAATGGCTGTAGCATAGTGAGATTTATTTCATTTTTCTGCTTGTTTTTCCTTTCCCTAAACTGTTTTATTTACCCATTTTCTCACTATTTGTAATATAAATACCCTATAGGTTCTTAAAAATGGGACTGAAAACCTTTCCCTTTTATTTCTTTCAGGAAGTACACATTAGTAGAACAACTAATGACAGAAACAGTTTCAAGCAAATATTATTTATTTTGCATATGCAGGTTTGTACTTGAGCATTAGGGCCAACTAGTTTTGTTTTCTCCTTGAGGGATTGCACTTTCTTTTTAAAAGTATGGACTATCAGGCTCTGTTAAGCCCGCAGTTTATTCATCCCACATACAAAAATTTTGATACATCTTACTTCTCACCTGTTCCTTACAACAGAAAGGAGAAAAAATGTATATATATAAAAATGATGCTCTGACATACAACTCTCTTTTCATTAGAAAATCAAAAAAAAAATATGTACCATCTCAAAAAAATCTTATGTAGCTAGAGCCTAAGTCACATTTGCATAGATTTTTGTTGGAAGAAGAGCTACAATATACTTACAATAAAAAATTAGCTATCAGGTACGATACTGGACAATCCAAAGTAACAGTTTTACCGGTTTAAATAAGAAGCAGAAACTGAGTTACCCTTACATACATACAATCATAAAAACTTCACTGCCTGCTGCAACACCAAAATCTGATCTCATTCCTATGTGACGCTGGGCAAACCAATTTTGTCCGGTTGTTATGAGTCCCTCCCTCTTTTTAGTCCTGCTTAAAGTATGATTTGCATTAACCCTGAATGCCATTGTCTGCAACCAAAATCAGAGAGAGCTGGGACGTTTTGAACAAATGACTTCATACTGATATTTGTGTGATGAACAGTTTGAGCAATCAGACTGTAAGTTTCTCAAAAGAATGCCAAAAACACTTACTAATTTGGAGTAATGAATTAATCTATGCCTTCATTTTTAATCCATGAATAATAATAATATTGCATTACTTCGAAGTAGCATTGTGAAGATAAAGTTATTAATGCTTGTACAGTATTTAAAGACCACTGTGCCGAAGGCTGCAAAAAGGCCATGAGAAAAATCAGTACTTTAGTTTTCAGAGAAGTAAATATGGCAAGATCAGCAAAATTAATAAAGAGGATAAAAATGAATTAGTTGGTTAGCAAGCACTATCCAGTCTATATGCTGATTAGAGTAAGGGTTGTATAAAAATGCTAAGTGATTATGGAATTAAAGATTGCATTATAGTGCATATACAGAAAGGAGCTATGGAGATTAGCTTCGGAAATCTTAAATGTGGCATTTCCTAAATTTTTAATACTCATCTTTGCTACATTCATAGTTTTAATATAAATTTTATATGTAAAATCTAGGTACTTGTCTGTGCATCTATTTCCTTTTATAAAGCAACCAAGGACTAGTAAACAGTTTAAAGCTTAGACAATATGGGAACACAGTTCTAAATAAATGACTTACAGGTTTTTTCAGAACTGTCTGCCTAAACTTCACAGTCTTAAAATGTCCATGTCACACTACCACCTATGTAGTAAAGAATTTCACAAAGAATTGCTGAGTTACAAGTCGGTGTGATCTGTGTGTGTGCGCGAGCATGTGTGTGTATTTAGTTTTCAGTAAAAATTGCATGTTTTGTAAACACAGTATGTCAAAAATCCAAGTTTCACTCTTGTAAGACTTACAGATACACTTAAGTTAAAACATGTGCATGTGTAAGTATATTTACCGACTCTGAGACTTTATGTGCGTAGATTTAAGTTCCTGGACAAATATATAGAAGATCTGGACACTGTGATAATGCACAAAAAATACTGAGTAACACAATGCAATTTCACTATAGTTCTTCCTGCAGTAAAGAAATATAGTGACATTCCCATGATATCAGCTCATAAACATGATAAATTACAATCGAATGGAGTGTGTTTAATACATTATGTCTAATAACTGTTAGCTGTTTGCTCTCCTCATGTAAACGATTACTGTTTTTCAAAACTACAATATTCTCATTCATTAACGTAGGATGATTTTTGTTCCAAAGCATTTTTTCCCTACTAGGCTCTGGAATCCTTGCAGCAGGCTGAAATTAGGAAAATACATAGTCATGCTTTCCTTTACTTCAAGCAAAAAGTCTTTAATAGAAAATAGTTTATTTTTAGAATCATACAAAATTTTATACTGATACTACTTGTGACAGGAAGTTTGTCAAAGAAATAGAACTACAGATCACATTATCACATAAAACTTTTGTAAAAAAAATTGAAAATTAAAAACAAAAAATTAGATTCATTAACTAAAAAGGTTTACAGTATACCCAAGGAGTTTATCTGGATCATGACAGATGAAGCATAAACTGATTTTCCAGAATTAGTGAACAAAATAATAAAACAGGTGCTGCAATTCATCACTCCTTTGACAGTGATGTCAGAAGAAATGATAATTCGAGACAAATGAACTCTGTTACATGCTGTCTTCACTACCTAATAAACCTGGATATTTACTGAAACAACTCTAAGACTGTAATCACTGTTCTGAGAGATGACTCAAGTCACAGGTGAAACCCTGTCAAGATTTGCATTTTCTGCTGTCTTTTTCTCTTGCCTGTCTCATTTCTTATTTAGTGTTCTGTTCTTCCTACCTTCTGCTTAAGGCAAAAGCTGGCTTAGGGCAAAACTGAAAGGCAAAAAGCAATCTTCATTATTTCTATATTCCACAAAAACATTTAGCAGGAAAACAATGAAATTTATATTACTGAAATTTTATGCTCACGAACAATGTACACGTTCATTTCATTCAGTGGTTATTATCAACCGTCCAAATATTACCACTCAAATCTTAAGAGGAGGGCTTTATTTTTTGCTTGTCTAAAAAGGACTTGCAAATGAGATACAAAGTAAGGAAAGCATTAGTGGGGAACAACTACTGGGGATTAATGATGGAAATGATTTTCATTCTCTGGAGTGCCATGCTAACTAATAAGGCGCTAAACGGCTGACAATTGTGGTCTTGCTTATTGGATGTAAGAAGAAATGATTATTAGTCACTCCTGTAAATACTGAAAGAGAAAAGGAATCAATTCCAATATTATTTCTGTAATTAAATGGGAAACATAACACAGGCACCCCAGCCTACGTTTTCAACCAGCCAATTGCCTCATGCGAGGGAATGCTGAACTTCAGCTCAGGCATGACTTGTCTATTCACATGTCAAGTTTTCCTCTATCTTCAACATATTTGCTCACACTACGGTCAACTGTACAGTTAGAATCCAGTACTGAATCTGTGAAGGCAGCTGCTACCTAAAAGCAGTAAGGAGTAAATTTCTCAACAACAGTTTATTGCGTGGGTGAAGGAATTCCATATCAGCCAAAGCTCTGAACTGCATCTGCCTTTACCCTTTTTGGGTGGTCCTTAAAGAGGATCAAATGGCTTTTAAACTAATTAAAAAATCCTCTTTTCCTCTCATTCTGACACTTTAAAAATAAAAGAGACGTTGTATATTTATCAGTCCAGAAACTCAGAAGAAAGGACAGGACATAGAATTTAGCCAAGTTTTCAAACAGAATTACTCACTACCACTTTACCACATTCCAAAAAACATCAAAGGGACTTTCAAATCTAAAGCTATGTTTTATGCAAGTACAAATAAAACAATGCTATACTAAAAAAAATTTGATTTGATGGGTGATTTATTCAATATAAAAAGAAAGTAGAAAAAGATCACTCTCCTACTCATTGAAGTCTTGATGTCAGTTCAGCAACTTTCTTTGGCTTCCTGGGCTGCAAACCTATTAGGCTTAGAGGAAAGCAGTTGCTGCTGAGGTCTCATGCACAAATTAAATACATTTCAGAGAGTTAGTTTAGATTTACTTTCAGTGCAGTACTGTGCAATATTTCTCAATATTCACACTACTCAAATTGAAAAAAAAATCTTGACATTCAATCTTATTTCATTTCCTTCATGTCAATCTACCTTCTGATTACACTGTTTCATCTCTTGAGAACAATTTTTTCCTCCACATAGGGGAAGCTAATTGAGTCCACACAAATCAGGAGGAATTACTACTAGTTGATGGTCCTTTATTTGCTACTATTACTCCTTCATGAAATCAGACTTGGCAGTTCAAGCATCTGCAAAACTAGGTTCTTACCAATACTTACTAATATCTGAAAAATTAACTTCCACTTCTGTTACAATCTGTGCTTATCTCAACAGTGCATTAAAGGATTTGTGGGAGGAAAAAAAAGTCCTAGTCATTTCAATTATTCTTCATTATTCACTTAGTGAATACAGTGATACCTGTATTAAACTACCGTAATAGTATTTTGTGTAAGACCACAGGTGGCTTAAACAATGCTACTGATTCAGTGAAGCAATAATGTCCATAGGTATATTTTCTTTAAGTTCTGAAGTAAGGATTAGGTGGAAAGAATTACAAGCATTTGCTCTAGGTTTCTTCTATTTGAAAACAAGCCAATTGTACCCTAATTGACTTCTGGTATTAGCCAAACACATCCCACCTATGCAATATCATTATTTGTTTTCAACTTACTTACACACTATTCCTCTGCGCTGGCTTCTATTACAACACTTATATCCAGCCAAAATACACAAAAGCAAATTGTTCTACACTGAAAATTTGTACTTCTCTATGACAGGAGCACTACTAGCGAGAGAGGAGAGCGCATGCATACAAATGCAAGAGAGCGAGAGATGGTTACATAAAGATCCTGATTCAGAGAGCAAGATGGTTAAGCTTTGACTTTGATCACCTCCTTTGTATATTTTTCTTCTGTGCTTTTTAGACAAGCAGACTTTTAATAATAAAAACAGCTTTCAAGGTCATCCAAATCTAGCAGCATGGCGAGGGAATAATGTAGATAGCTCATGGTCCACTCCAGGAACCAAGGCTGTTACTTCTGCTGCATGCTATCTGTCAACATAGAAGTTCTTCAAGCAGGGTAGAAAAAGTATTATATTTTTCAGCAATTATAAATTTCAAAAAGTCAGTCATATCTGAAACAGACGCTGTTGCTATTCATCTTTATGTAAATGCAAGAAAAGAGTAAGGTTTTGTGCTGTTTTTTCCTCAGCAACCTGACAATACTCAGTGCTAATAATATACAGTGGGTTAAAACACAATGACCATAATTTTTCTTGTCTCTTTTTTCTGTGTTTAGAAATTAGATGGCCCCATCATCTGGTTAAAAAAAATAATTATTATTTGTTATGCAGATGATTCACTACTGAGAGTTTTGTTTGTTTAAGCCCAGAAGGTAGACACTCTTTTCATGCTCTAAAGGTGAAATGCTTCTGTGTTATGTAATGAGCCTTCACAGCACCAAAAGGAAGATGTAATTGAATCAAAAATATTACTTTATACAGCACGCTAGTGTTTAGGGAGTAGGGGGGAATCCAATCTCAAGACAATTTTCTGAAACTGGAAAGAAAACAATGCAGTCGCTGGGAAAGCAATCAGACACTTTCTTATGCTACGTCTTGATTTTTAATAGAGACAGCTGTATCTCTCAAGACACAATTTGATATCAAATATAATTTTTTTGAGTACAAAGAACCTTAAAATAACTCTTTCAGAAATTCAGAAAAAGGACATTACATTCAAGATATGTGAGAAAAAGACTCCTGTACTGAAAAACGTAACATCTATTTTCTTACTTCTTTGCATAAAAGATGTATAGTATTAATACATCTATGTAATCAGTATTCATAGTTATTCCTCAGGTTTTAGTAGTCCTTCTGTTTCCCAAAAGGTATAGCGGAAATGTCTTATTTTTATATTCCCCTTTGAAGATAAAATACTAAATCTCAAAATATTTTATATTTGATCCTATCCACATTAACATGAAAGTTAAAATTATCTGGAATCATGGGTCATGTAGAAAAGCTTCAGGAAGTCTGCTATTGTTTTACATGAATGTTTTCTTTATCTTACAAGCTACTAATGACTGGCACTTATGGAAAAGAACATTCAATTTACAAAAGTCTGAATTCTATTTGTATCTATAACCTTGAAAAAGAATGACCTATAATCATTTTAGTTTCCTAAGAATCATTAGAAAGGCTGTTAACTTTTCCTTTCATTTACATAAAATACAAAATTTTTTCTTTTCAGTCTTAACTAATTTTGTAATTTCATGTATTATTATCTTAAATAGTAAAATGACTGGAAATAATATTAGCTTTCTTATTGCTCAGATGCTGACACACCGTAATGCTTTATCATACGTGAGACTTGCAGAAATATAGTAAGTCAGAAAAAAGATCAAGCTTGAAAGGAATATATTTTTACTTACTGACACTGTCTGCTCCATTATAATATGTATTTTTTTAAAAGGTATTTACTTTTAATATGTGTGAGGATAAAGAAGCCTGTTTAGCATTAACTTCTTGGTTAACTATAAACACACATTTCTTTTGAAATAATGAAAGCAGGCTGCTCCTTATTCTCCAGACTCTAGTCAAACTATGAGCTGTGATCCAACACATTTACTACACCAGAAGGAGACGACTGCTGCTTCTTCCAAAATCTTTGCACTATCAAATTCCATTTCAATGTACTCTCCAGAAAATTCCTTCTTTCATCCAAATTTTGTGGCTAGATGACTCCCCATGTAACAGACTAAGCATAAGTACACTGATGAGCACAGTTTTACATCAAGAACAGGACTGGAAAAAGGAAAATTAAAAACTACGTGGAGAAAATTCTGAATTGTTGTCTTCTGAAGCACTGAAATGATTATAAAGAATTTATAATGTAAAAAATAAAGAAAAACCACACTATTTGAATGTTAATATTTAACATTAAAAATAAAAATCAAAGAAAAATTGATAATGACACAATTGAAATGTAATCTCTATTTACAAAGAGTTAATTGCAAAGTGTTAAAAAGTATGTAGGGAGTG
The DNA here is from genome assembly GCF_036370855.1 of Dromaius novaehollandiae. Lineage (NCBI taxonomy): Eukaryota > Metazoa > Chordata > Aves > Casuariiformes > Dromaiidae > Dromaius > Dromaius novaehollandiae. The sequence continues at coordinate 16,393,661 of NC_088110.1, forward strand.
TCACTGAATTTTGACATTCCATGAAATATTTTCTTTGGCAAAAAAGTATTTTCGTGTCTGAGATACCAGTGGTATCTAAAATTAACTTAAAATTAACTAATAACTACAGCAAGACAGGAAACCCCTATTTTTTCCTGTCCGATGGAGTAAGAAATAAACCCTCTGTTTTGAAATGTTATCTTAACTTTTGTTCTGGAAAAGAATTCTTCATGAAAGATCCATTATTCCTGTTTTATTCAGTAATTTGAATCTTTGCCATCTCCACACACTGCTAAGCAACACAAAGATTCCTTTGACCCATTCTCTACAACATATTTCTCATCTACCACACAAACATGTCTCTGAAGTTGAAGTTTTGGATTCAGAAAAGGAGTTTGCTACCTAGCATAATATTCGGTAAGTTTCAATGAAGATTTCAATGAAGTCTGAAACTGCAAAACTGAAAACCTGCATCCAAATCATGAAGGTATGTAAACTTCATAGATTCTTACATTTCTGCTAATAAATATTGTTTCCTACAATCCTGAAGCTTCTGATATGCTCAGAGCTGTTGTTATCTTGGAAGACCTCAGCAGTTTAACATCCTCACACTCAAACTCAAGCATGATCCTTAAACATGATCCTTTCTCTATTAATCACGAGGCACCAAGGCAGATTGTTTTTTTCAGAGCATGTCTAACACATTAACAGACTAAATGTGAACAGATCATTTTTTAAAAAATTAAAAAAAAAAATCTGTTTCCCTTCTTTACTTTAATAGCTCATGGACTAGAGTACTCAGTAACACAGGAGATTCGGCTTGTACAATCACCTCATAATTATGGCATCACAACCTGATTTTCAATCCCAAATTTAAGAACTTCTTACACACCAGAAGAAATACCGAAATAATTTGTTCACAAAATTAGGACCTGAAATAGGCCATGAAATTTCATTAAACTGCAATGACTTACTCAGTAAAAAGGCACCACTTTCTCTATAAGAGAAGCACTTTGGTGTTTGAAAAGATTTAGATGTCTTGCTATACGAAAGCATTCCTGACTGTGAATCCAGATCTGACATATGAATAGCCTATACATCTGAATACACATCTTTTCCAGTTTTAAGTTAATATTTAAATCTCCAAAGAAATGGGATTCAAGATAAACCAATTCACTTTTTTTCGCTGCCAGAATTACAATGAATCCAGTTCTAAAGTCACCTGGTTCCTGTTCTCCTCTGTAGCGTTTTGTCTCGTTATCCTAAGCTGTTCACTCAGGCAGCAAGTGAAGTCAGGCATTTAAGTCTCTTCATAGACTGATTTCACTTACCACATAGATCTTAGAACAGTACGTAAGGAAAGACAATATTTACAGGGCAATTTGTTTGTAAGTATTCACTAGAAGTATCTTAAACCAAATTCTGTTTTTTGCCTTGATGTTCTTATTCCCACTCTACTCAGTAATGCAGTCCTTCCACTTAGCAGTAAAGAGCTGGTCTTGCTCTGTCTCTAGGACATTATAAGACTGTTCTATTCAGCAGCAACAAAGTTTAGATCCACCCTGAGATGGCTGTAGCCTGAGGCAGGCGGGTGGCCGAGCTTTTGGGCTGTGAAACAATTGGGTGAATAACACTGCTTTTGACATCCAAAAGACTCTAAATTCAGGTTCTATTATTCTATGTTCATAAAAACACATAACACATCATAGACCACTACTTACACATAATATGTGCAGCTCTGTGCTCATATACAGCATGGAAGTGATTTAAGATCACTCCTCCAATTTGAAATACCTGACAAAAATATTATAAATTTGAGAATGTAATTCAGTAAGCTTTAACAGAAAGTATTACCATAAACTTTGTCCTGAGATACTCAAATTTCCAAAACCAAAGTTAATACAATATTATTTTTTTAAATGTGCAGCTAAATATACATTATGTATATATATATGTACATATATGGGTGGGTAGATACATATATACACACAAAAAAATAAAACAGCACAGCATGCATATATTATTCCATAAACAGCTTATTTTTACAATACCAAAAAAGCTAAGCCAAAAGATACAACATAGCCCTTCAAAACCACAGTTAGCTCTTGAATTTCCTGCCCTATTACAAATCTAATTCTAAGGGGAAATCTTTAGAATTAGATGTGTGGATATTTTTGTCTTGGAATACAAGACAATTTCATTTTCTGTTCTACAACAAACTGATTATGAATAATTTTAATGAGGAAACTGGATCCAGTATGTAATTTCTGTTTTCCTCCTAGTGTTTTTATACCTCAGAATACAAATATCTCCAAGACCCAAGTTGTTAGAGCGTTCATTTAATTACATTTTCACATCTCTTTCTTAGTATTTCAGGACTGGCCTGTGATATAAACGAATAAAATTATACCACTGAATTATTACGCAACCACTGCACCCGTTTCTATCATATGGCTTAATCTGTACTATGTTGTGCTTCTCAACTACAAAAATTTGAGTAATTATCATCCCATGCACGTGCCTACAGCTCAAACATACTATTTTGAATATATATTTTAAATATTTTAACTATAGTTCTAAAATCTGAAATGCTTCACTACCATGACCTTACATGATCTCTCTGCATGAGGCCCTTAGATTCCCCTTTTTTGTTCTCGGCTCATATGAGATATTCAGTGAGATATTTACTAACCAAAGTTTAGAGATTCGCATCTATTCCTCCCTTTCCTATGCATTGTTCAGTCCCTCCTAGTCCATTCTTCAAGCAGACATGAAAGTACATCAGAACACAAAAATGGAAATGTTGTAGCTCTGCTGTAAAAAATGATACAGGCATCTAACTGCAGGGAACAAACAACTGAACTGTTAAATGCAAAAGTAAAGTAAAGCACATATTGACTCTTCCGTAAAGTTCCATTCTTCTCCAAGAAGGGCAAAAAATTAAGAAAAAAAATCCACTTAAATAACACACTGAAAGGATGAGTGTGAATAAGAACAGTCTTGGACAGAACGAGACAACAATCATCTTTTTTATTTATCCTTGTAACTCATGCAAAACAAAGTAGTTTCACCTACAATACACAGGTAAAAGTATTTTTTACTAGATCTCTTTATCCCAAATCTGAAAACTTCTAGACTTTACTAAATTTTTTTCTTTAAATCCATTGTTTTTCAAATGTAATATATTACTGTATCCCCTCAATGGGAGGCAAACAAATCATTTTTGAGTTATTTCCTTATCAAAAGCAAAGTGTAAGAGCATTTTTTTTTCTTCTTATGGTTAAGACCCATACAAGATGGAAACTCTCGGTCCACAGGTTGAATATGGGACAAGATCTGATTACAGAGTGTACTAGATCCAGCATTATTTTGTTGAATGTCCAACAATATCTTCAGAAGCAAAATATTTTTTCCCTAAGTGGATTCTCTCTATATGTATCTTAAAAAAGGGGAACATAGGAAAGAACAGAAAAGCGTTTAAGCTATAAAATCTTTCTACGTCTCTTGCTGCAATGCAATAAAACAAACAAATCCCAGTGGAATCTGTTAAGAACTTATTTGCTCTAAACATGTATCATTATGTAACTTGCAAGCACTTCGAAAGCCAGACAAAATATTTACATATTTTTGTTGGATCTCTCAGGCGTTTTATCTCTTTTTCTTGAGATATTTTTCTTACATAGGCCTTAGCCTCATACTTTGTCAGCCCACAAAAATACATTAGGGAATAAGTAAATAATGCATGGAAAACCCTGTTACTGGATCAATATACTCTGAGATTTTAATCAAATCTCTCAGTAAATTGAAACATAGAACTAAAAAATTCTGGCAAATAGATCGCTAATTAGTTTATGCTGTAGCTCTAATTTACTACTGATGAAATAAGCCATAATTCTATGTACATGACTTAGAACTACCCCTTAACAGCTAGCAATTTTTGCAAAGAAAGGTTACTTTTTTGTGGTGATGGCTGAGCTTCCGCACTTCTCATAACACATGTATACAGCATGAAAAACACTGATTTTTTTCCCCCAAAATGCTCAAAACTAGCCAATCTAAAAGGATAATGACCTTTTAGAGACAGTAAGTATCCAGAAATCAGTGCTAATATTGTGGCCGAGTAGATAGCAGATAGTGCAGCATCAGGTATTTTCAATCATGATTTATACTGAAAATAAAAGCACTGTAAATGTCAAAAAGGGAAATGATCATTCTTTCCTCATGGCTCAGTGTGTATCCATGCCTTACTTTCCTGCATACTTAACAAATATTCCTGCGTTCAAACACTTCTTTGAATACAGAATAATTAATTCATAGGATACAAATTTCTGAGCTAGTCACAAGAAAAGGCTGTGGCAAAGCTGCCTTCATAAATCCATAAAACACTGGAAATGTTTTAGCATCATGGTTTCAATATTTCATGGCAGATGTTAGTTCACAATATTGATGGTTCTTAAGCAATTTTATTCATTCTTCTAAGAGGGATTAATGATGGAGATGCACAAGCATACACCTAAAAGTAGGTAACAACCCTCAAAAGTTCAATAACTTGTCAAAATCTGAGGTATAATGTGTGTTCCACATTTACAAAACAGTAAGTCTCTTCATTTTTTTTCTTCCAAAAAGAATGTTTACATTAATTTCCATGAAGGAATCAATGTTTCACTTAGAGCAGATTTACAGAAGTAAATCTGCCCCTCATGTTACACAATGGAGGTAAGAACATGAGGTTTCCTACAGTTGAGGAAAAAGGGAGGGTAAGGCGCATATTTTCAACCTCTAAGGTCAGGTTTTCAAAAGAAAGCAGTATTCAAGAGCTTCAAATGCTATCAGAAGACAATTTTTGAAAATCCATCATCAGTGTTAAATCATTTAGTGTTAGATCAGGAGACAGTCTATAAACTCCTCTTTATTCATGCTAAACATTATAACCATTGTGATTTAACAGTATCTATTGACTGTAAGTTTGCCCGTAACTGATAAAACCTCCTTCGCACACTGTAGTTCACTTAGCTGACTTAGCATGCACTTCCTACTCAGGAAAACAACTTCCTGAAAGTATACCTTTGTCTCCATTTCCTTCCAGTTCAAAACCTAATTAGATGGGTTTTCACAGAGGTTTTTCACAGTGGGACTAGTAGGAGTATGATTCTTCCTGCCAAGACAGAGATTTGTAAATGCTGAGAGGAACTGCTGCACTCCGATCCTCTGTGCTATGCAGAGTTCTACAATCAAATCAGGAGGTTGCGTATATCACTGCCCCTTCCTAAATTCACATAGGCTAACACAGGTAAATCTCTCAGAGAGCACATCTTCCAAGTATTTGGGGAGAAGCAGGAACAAACAAATTTACAGAGGTTTTTATAGTCTACACCTCTTCCTTGCTGGAACTGCACCAGTGTCACTATGCTTCAGACTGCCCTTCTGCTGTAAGCTTTCTGGAGTTTGATGTGGGTATTTTGGTGGTGTTATTAAACAATATAAACTGCAGGCTATCATTTGTTTTCACATATAAAAACAGTGCCCCAGTTGTGCTCCCAAAAATTTCATTCTAGAGGAAAAGGACTAAGCCTCTGACCTAAGCAAACTTCTGACAAGAAATGAACATGAAAACATAGACAATTAGAATTATTAAATTAGCATGTGTGAGGAGCACAACGGTGCTACTAAGTAACAGAGCCGCTAGATTTAATGACAATCAATTAAACAAACAGAGCCAAGAGTGTAAACAGGTATTTACTCTCTCAGTGATGGCCCACATAGTGTGCACATACTGCTTAGACTTGTTTCTTCTATACTAGACCGGCAATTTTAAAGAAGGGTACAGGGGTTAGCAAAGATGCAGTGAAAACGGCAAACAACTTCAGAAGCAAACACAGGAAGCACTTAACTTCTGATCTCACGTTAATTAAATTTATTAGAAGTAAGGACTTCAAGCCTACCATAACCCAGCAAAGCCCTTCCAATCAGTGAGAGTCAGGCATCCTAATAGCTTCAGGTTTCTGGGTCTATGCAGGAAGAACAGACGTTGAAAGTAGCTTTTTTTTATAAATAATGTGTGCAAGTCTAATCCTCATTTGTCTAACTCTGTTTGGAATATGTCACACAAGACTATTAGACACTGCTTGCTTTCTGGAAAAGTGATTGCTACTTTTTATCAGTAAAACAAAGCTCTGTGAGAAATTTATTTGTACTGCTTAAGAAGAGGCAACAATTGATACTGAGAGAAGGAGAACACTGTAAGTACGAAAGAGAAGTGGAAATCTACTGCAGAGAAGTACAGCTGGAGAATGATGAGTGAGAAATGCAAAGTAAGCTCTATGAATCCGTGTGCAAAAATAGCTGACCCAAATGGCTGAAGTTAAAAATAAAAAAGGAAAGAAAAAAAAAACCCCACTACGAGCCTCTACTGTCACATGCCAATGTTCATAAAGTCAAGAATCTACTCATTTAACTTGCCATGCTCATTGTCCATTCAACTGGGGAGCTGGTGGCCAGTCAGACCTAGAACTGAAGAATAAGGCTTGCCGTCAGGCATTTGAGTTACTCTCCAAAGTAAGACTTTGGCTGTCAAAAGTTTTCTCTCTCTACACTGTTCTGTCTGTCCCTGTTCTGATATACTATGATCTTCCAGTGGCTCAAATGACATTCCCAGCTCATTTCTTTCCACTATGCATAAGACATTACACATTATAATTCACATTCTATGCAGAAGATTGGAAAACATCTCATGTTACTTATATTTATAGCTATACGTAAGTTGTTTAGGTCACAGTTCAACACATAGTGGAATCATATTAATTATTGCCTACCATTAAGCAAGCATAGTGAAAAAGACTGGTGGCATAATGATAACCAATAGGAGGTCTGATGTTTGCACCACATTGCTCATAAGAATTAAAATGAAATGGTTTTCTACAATTTTTTCCTTTCTACAATTTTCTACAATTTTTCTTTTAATAATCTCAGGTACAATAATTAATTCCACCATATAAAAATAATAAATGCACTTGTAGGTGAAGATTACTAAACACTGAAAAGATGCTGGCATACATTTATTCAAGCTACTTAGACGTGTTTAAACATTCCAGTATTTTTCATTTTAAGTTTCTTGAATCAATTTAAATCTGGTTTCAAAGTAGCTATTTGATATGGGATCAACAATAAAAAGAAACTTGCATTTCACAGTTATATACCTATTTTTAGTGCATTGATAGTACCGGTAATCTGTCTTTATTCAATTTGTCATGAAACAAATTCATAGTCTCCCCTTTTGAAGAAAAACAGAATCTGGTTAGGAGAGAAAAGCTTAGGCATTCTGACCTATGCTCCATTAGCCAGACTACTGTGAATGATGGGTTCAACATGACACCAGTACTGTCATTTTCAGTCTATTTCATTTTTTAAATTACAGTTCTCTTGAAGACATGGTTTATAAAAATGACATTGATTGTGTCTCATGGATTTCCATAGTGTATTTGCTCAACTTGTCTATAAAGGCATGTTTTGTTTTGTTTTGGTTATTTTCAACATGGAAGGTCATTGTGTATGGAAATAATTATGTAAGCGACAAGGTCTGACTGTCAGATATGAACACTCCTTTATTATATTTTGCAAATCAAATCCCTATAATAAACAGGCGGAACATGATGCTCAACCATTCTTCAATATGTTTAAGACTAATTCAGTAGCACTTCATGTGCAAATGTGGTAGACTTAAATAAACCTGTACTCTTCAAAGTGCTTCAAAAACAACTCTGTTGCACAAGTGTAGCAAAAATCCACCATTTGTATTATACCTTTCCCTCACCCTTCTTGTATTATTACATCCAATATACAAAGAGTCCAGCCCTGTGGTATGCAAAGGTGAATCTGTGGGGCTGGAAGTGATGAGAGGGAAATGTTTTCACTTAACTGGGAAACATGATACAGAGAAAGTTGGTAGATAAAGGTAAAACAGATGAATTACAAAAAATGGAAAGCTTACTTTTTCAAGATGTGGAACTTAAACCAGCTTCAGGAAGTGAAAATTAACTATGAATACCAATTTGGAAGAAACGGGCCAAAAGCCTGCAGATTGTTCCCTATGTTGATCCTTACTGAGACACACAGTAATCATATACAAACCAGTTCTACCATGTTTCAGATTCTCAACGCCAAGAAAGTTGTATGCTGAATGTCACTCTCTCTAATTTTCACAAGAAAGTGAGATTAGGTGACTATTTTTCATTCTTAACAAGAGTCTCTTGAGGAATTCCTAGGCATATTACCAAAACAACTGGAAACTATCCAACAAATGCAGAAGAGTGAGGAAGAGATGCATACTTTCATAACACAAACTGTGCTTGTATTATCAGCATTTCCATTGCAAACATGTAAAATTTGATATGAAAGTTTGCTTTTGGCTATCTTGCTGATAAACGTGCCATCACTTTGGCGACAAAAGTCTTTTCCTGTGTTTAATCACTGTTTTACTTAAAATTTGGGAACTTATCTTCAGGCAATATATATCTGTACACCTCTGCGGAAATACAAACTCCTGTTAATTCTAACAATTCATCACTGTATTTTAAAATACTTTTGACATTACTTTGAGGAGGGGCAGTAGTCTTGATGATTTGGAACTTTCTAAACTTAATTTATGGCTGAGTGAAAATATTCATTGTGATAGACTAAGTCTTCACATACTGTATTTGCTTTTGCAGAATACTTGCTTTACATCAAAGAAGAGAAATTGAAAATTACAGAAAAAAAATCTCGCTAGATTTAGATTTTGTCTTACCCTTTCATTTTTTTTTTAACAAAACATTTTCTTGAGAAACACTACTTTGATGAGTTCTAACTTAATTTACAAACTAGTTTTTTGATAAAAAGTACAAGGATATCATTTCATGAGGACTTTCTGAACAGACTAATATATGGTCCAGACTCAAAATTAAGTACTTCAGAAAAAATGAATGTTATGAACCTAAATGATACAGTAATATATGGGTAGTTTCACTGTACTCAATCTGTGTGTACTCATACATTCCATAATCAGGTCCTATGAATACTGCTGAGGTATTAGTGTTTGAAGTAAACATTAGAGAGACTTACTTGAGTTATTAAAATAGAAGAATAAGTAGGTGAGCTGCACAGTGTTTAGTAAATGTGTTCTTATTCCATAAGAGTCCCACTAATTTGTAACTCAATTGCTTGTAAGGGACTCTACTCAGCATAAGAGGCTTTTTTGTCCTTACAAGTTGTTAAACTACATAATACTTTAACGTGGCACTGAACTGTACATTATAAAAGCATCTTATTCCAGCAGTACCTGGCACATTTTTATGTATCAATTACATGATTGTACACATTTCCCAAATGGCACATCTACTTTCACTCTTGCTTTCTTCATACTGAATCCTATTACCAACGATGGGACTTATGAAGAGATAATAATTATCTCATCATATATTTGTTGACTATTTGGTTTAAAGTTAATTAAACAGTAATTAAGTTTGTTCATTGCAGACCTACGTACCCTCTAAAAATTAGAATATGCATTTAACATACTCTATCAAACATGAACACAATTGCTTATAGTAAGGAAAAAGGCTCTTTTTCAATACATACATTCACATATGCAAAATGTATGAAAGAATGTTATTATGTCTTCCATAAGCTTACAAGTGCCAAACATTTCTAACAAATTTTTAGAATAGTCTGGTTTCTCTTTTTTCAAAATGGTTAGTTTGTGCAGATGTTGGGCCATACTTTCCTTGCTATTAAATTCACCCAAGTATATCACCATGCTTTTCTTTCTGATGTTTCTACATGGGTTTTTTTCCATAAATGCTATCTGCTCATTGTCCATTGACTGTGCTGCAAATTTTCTAAAACAGAAAAAATTAGCCTTCACATTTCTTTCCATTTAACAGTAAAGCTCATTCAGTGAAAATAAAATAACGTATCTCTTGGAGCAAGTACATTGTGGCTCTATGTTTCTTTGATCCTCCAATGTGTTATCTTCCTGTAAGCTTTAAGAACAGGAACCATATATTACTCCTTGCTTAGAGGTGCCTGGCACAAAACTCCTACTCCTCTCTGGTCATTATAATAAAAACAAATCAATGCCTAATTAAGAATCCACGTTATCTTCTAGTGTTGCACTTGAAATAAGATATCATGTTCCTAAAAACTATACTATAAAATCTGGAGAGTGCCATGATTAACTTCTAGGTACCTAAAACTGGATTAAGTCCCAGATAAAAATATATAGACGCATTCTGAGTTCTCCAGCTAATTTCAGTCCTAAGTAAATTTTAGCAACTACTTAATTTCTTTTAAATAACGTACAAAATTCTTAAGCATTGTTTTTAAATAAAAACTTATCTTTATTCTCAGAGGGCTTTCTGTGATTTTCAAATGAAGATTTACTATTCCACTTGCCTGTACAGCAGCATAAGATTCTCAGATGTCCCTAAAAGGCATTGCATTTTTGCAAGCAGAACGGCTCAGAACATTTTAAACACAAATAAAATAGCTGTTAGCAACATGGCTGACTTACAATGAATTCTTTCTATAAAACTTTTAATAATAAGATCCTCATACCATAATGATGTAGCTACTACTGGCTGATGGAACTACCTACCAAGCTATTAAGCAGCTTTTCATTCTAAAGGTATATTTACATAGTATTTCATAAATTGTAGAAAAGTTGCATTCATGTGAACATGTGAATTTAAGAACATATACTAGCGTGCAAAAGTGACACTTGATGGGTATATTTTAGAAGCGAACTGTACTAGACCACTTAAAGATTATCTCCTCTGTTAGTAGGAAAAAAGCAAACCCAAAACTACAAACATATCTGTCTAGCCTACAAGATTGATATTCAGGTTTCTTGACATATTTTTGTAGAAACAACACAACCTGAAACTATAGTTAGTTGCCAGGAACTACATCCTATGTCGTATGGCAGGAGAAGGTGAAGTATTTTGCACGTTCCATTTGTAACCCAATGTCAAAAACCAACTGAAAAGTCAGTATTTTGCAAATACAACAGGATATTCGAGCACTTAATTCTCTCCCTAAAATGCAAAATTATTCACAATGAAAGTGTCAACACTGTATTGAAAATGAATGCTCATATGTAATAGCAACATCTACCTATAGATTACAAGTGATACATGAAAACATAGAAATAATTATTTTCTCTTTCTCCTACAACTTTTTGGCTGTCTTGCATAAGCAGAACATCTGCTGCCTCCCATTTGATCCAAACTTGATTCTTTTAAGCAGTAACTATGCATATGATAGCAATGCCTGATTTGGGAGCACTGAACGTCAGTGCACTTGACCACCTACATCAGTGAAAATAAATGACCTTCTTTGACTAGGTTTGCTTTGGCTTCCTTAATAGTATTATTTCATACCCTAAGTTCAAGGACACAATTTTGCTGGGCTACAACACAATAAAGTATAAATAAAACACAAATAAATCGTTTGTTTGTTGATGTTTTCCTAATGATAGTATCCAGCAACAGCTTTTTTTGCCCTGACAGCTTCTCCGATACAAAAGCTTCTCAGAGACAGAGATGAACATTTTTGACCTCCCTGACCTTGAGAAAGACCGACAAAGTATACTCAGGACAACACAGAATTATATTACAATGCCAAAGTATATACACATTACAATAGCACAAGGCTACAAGTATAAATACTACCAGATCTGCCATATTACAACAAACAGGGAAAAAAATTGTAGTATGTGCAGAAAGAAGAAAATAATGTAGAGGAGAGTATAAAGTTGACACTATTATACAGTTACCAGTGGACAATAAGGATCTGATCCTTAAATAACTGTGCAAAGTCGTCACAAGCTCAGTGCAAGCTATGCTGATCGTCATTATAATGTATTTGCAAATCGGCACCATACAACAGTATCTTAGTAGAGGATGTAAATGAGGCATCTATAGGTTTTCTATTTACATATGCCTGATGGTAACAGGGTCTGGCATTCAACCATTCCATAATTTATAAACTGTTAGAGCCATTGACATAATGGCTGTCCTATGGATAACTGCTATGATACTGTTAATGGTAGAGTATGACTGGATCTTTTCATTTATGATGAAATGTATAGCACTCAGAAAGGGTAGTTTCCCATAAGGTATTTAATTTCTAATGTGGTTTTATAGCTCCAGTTTGTATTCTTCATTCCCTGACATTTTGCATGTCATATGGTGAGTTTCCTCAGGGAAAGTAAATCAGCTTCTCTCCTGGAGTGCAAACTTCCTAATACCAAAAAAGTGCTTTGTTTGAGAGCAAAAGTATTTTACAGTTGTTATGGTAACTGGATTTTAAAAGGAAGTATATAGTTTTGAGGGGCATCTGCTTAATTCCCAAACAAATTCTTCACCCCAGCTGCCCTCAAAGGAATAATTTTAAATCAGTCTTTTGCAAGATGCAAACAGTGACTCCCAGCTGAGAAGCTTAGCTCTGCTCCCACTGGCTAAATGAAAAGGATGATCCCTTTATTTCAGCTGGAAGAGTTGCTGTTTATGAGCCTCAAGAGTCCTAGCTTATGTCTCAGCTCTGTTAATGTAAAGGGTGAATACATTACAAGTCCAGCTGAGGCAGCACTCGGTGATTATTTGGTGCTATAGAATTTAACTCTACTTGGCAGGCACAACTGAGTATCCTCTTTTCTTCCTAGACATACATACAAGAACAAGTTCCAATGCAGATAAAAAGTGCTGTGTGAACAAGCACAAAGCAAGAAAGGAATATGCATAAATGGAAACCCATCCTGCATGTATAGCAGTGGTGTTGGGGGGTAAGGAGACAAATAAGCAGATGCTGGCCATGGTTGCCACCATACTATCAGAGCCTGTCAGAAGTTCTGATATGAAGGTACGAAGGAGGAATGTTGTTTCCTGCATTTAGAGAAGAGTGGTAATACTTGTAATAGCCATAACTGGCAACATAGTCTTTACTGTGGGTAGGTTTATGCATCTTCGATAGTAACATTACACAGATGCAGGTTTATTTTTTTCCTGAACAGGCATCACTTGCATATGCTACATACATACATACACGGATAAAATTGCACATGAAGAATATTCAGACTAGTGCGGAACTATACAAGAGTAACGGTTTTGCGTGAAAAAATATGGTCAGTCAAGCAACAAAAAGATTATCTACTGACTCAGACAAGAGTCAGAAACAGGTCAGATTCCTAATGTTACAAGTGATACACATATTTACAAACTGAGTTCTTTTAAAGGTATTTTTATCATCCAGCACAGATTGGAGTAAAGTAACGCAGACAAAGTCACTGTACAGGCCAGGAGCCATGCCTTACATTAACTTCAGCAATAATTAAGTACCTTCTCAAAGCTAAATAAGTCTCTTGCTGAATGAGATCCAAAAACAGAGGCGTACAAAGTATGAATGGAAAGAGAAAGGGTTAAATGTTATGTAAGAACAATAAATTTCAGTAATAAGGAGTAAAAAAAAATCTGGATTTAACTAAAGCAAGGAGCCTGAAATACACAAAACCTTAAAATGACAAATAAGTTTCAGGTGCTAAAAATACACACGTCTTCCATCTGATTACCTGATCTTGTAAATGCACTATTTTTGTTTTGTACTCAAAATCTTAAGTCTTAACAAATGTACAAGTATTTAATTACAGCAAAGCATCAGCATTATGTTCTACAAATAAAAATAATAGAAGAAAATCAGCATGTATTAATTAGCCCAGCAGAAGGCATAATTTATACGATTGTTTCATGCTGTTCTCCTTTTCACTTATTTTTAAAACCGTCTTCCTGTTTCTCGAGGCTGCTTTGAATGACAGGCATCAGATGGCTGTTTATACCTGTAAACAATGTGCATCTTTAAAAATCTCTAAATTTTATCTAGTTTATAAATACTGACAACTTTCTGCACCTGCACTGAATAAAGCCAGACTTCACATAAGGAGTAATTGTTTGTCCACAGATGCATCTTAACATTAAAGTCCAATTCATTTATTTGACCCTGGAGCCTTGTCCAAACAAGCTCTCTTGAGCTTCACCCAGATGGTGGCCATTTGCTTGGGCTTCATTTATTACTATTCCCGTAAGTTAAGGCAGGCAGCCAGCTGGCAAAGAATCACAGACTTTTGCTGTAGACATTACATGTCTTAATCACTGCATGGTAAATAAAGCAATGACAGTTATAAACGTGCTAATGTTTGCATCATTTTCTTCTTTAACCTACTGTGTACAAGCTTCTTTTGTTCCATGAAAATAGTATATATATACATTAATTGACACAGTCATGAATGAATGTCAGTAGGAATAGAAAGGAGCTTCCCTGAATTAGCAGGGCACTGGTGCTACAGTCCAAAACCAAAATAAAGCTCCAAACCCTAAAAGAAGCTAGTGTGGGATAAAAATTGAAAGATCAAAGACCAAGATGTTATGAAGAAGTAAACAAATTCTGCAGTAAAGTAATTCTTGTTCTAACTACTTGAGAAGATTAATGCGAAGATTTTCCATCACCAAATACTTTATTACGGTAGCATTACTAATAGGATATGTGAAATATTCACGCAAGTAACTTTAAGTTTTCATTTAAAATCTTTAAAGGTTTTATATTCTGTGTCTTGGCATATATGTAGGACAGGTGGTGCTGCCTGCAAGAAATTGATATTCAGCTTAGACAGAAGTTTTTACTACCGTGTAATGTGACTTTGCTCATTGCATCTTCCATGAAAATAAAATTGTGCATATACCCCTAAGAGATTCACATACAACAAATAAGTTATCACATTCATTAAATATTGATAGTGTAATATACTAAGTTCACTATGTATGCTATCATCATACAACTGATTATTACTGTGGTATCTTACTTAAGGTAGCACTTGTTATCAAATGCAATTCACGGAGTTATGCCCACAGTTTAACAAACTCCCTCAAAAACCTGCCTATCTAAAGACAAAAGGAGTATTATAGAAGATATACACTATTAGCAGACATAACAAATGCTGTCCTCTTCACCCAACAGTTTGAAAGAGCATATGTATCTATCTGCTCCTTAGATAAACATAACACTGCTCTGTTATGGAGAATTTTTAAGTGATAAATATGTGACACAACACAATATAAGATTAATTTCTATTACATAGCCAATTAGTGTAGATCTAAGCATCCATCATTAAAATAATAATAAATATGACCTATTATGTTCAATCAACATTAATGATACCAGTACCTGTAACAGTTATCATTTTCCTGAATGGTGAAATTTTCAAGTAGCTAGTGAATGGACAACCCAACTTGCCAATAAATTATACTAGCTTTCTTCAAACAACTAGCAGTAAACAACATACTCATTTCACAGCAACTTCTGATGTTTTAAAAGCATATCATTCCACAATGAGTGAAAAAAAACTTCAAAACAGGTTTAAAATTTCATGTAAATGTCACATTTTTCAATCTAGTATTGAGACCTTTCTTTCCTTCTCCAGAAAGCCAACTCTGGCTACCAGAAGTTTCCATCCAAGGTATTGTTTAAACAAACATAAAAGATTTGTAAGAGACAGCTTTCCAATCACTTCTATATTTTGCACGTAAAAATAAATATCTAATGTTGCTTTGAGGGCTCTAAGTCAATCGAGAGTTAAGACAATTGCCTTTCAATGAGAGATTGCATGATATTTGAAATAAACCAACAAAATAATGCATCAGTGCAAGGGATCTGACAAACAAGCCTTTCCATACTATGCAGTTCAGGCGTTTTGAAGTGCCTAATACAATGATTTTGGCTGACAGAAGAACCTGAATCTGTTTAACACTCTCTGTGTATTTTGACAGGCAAGAGGATTTTTTCTAAGTTTATAATCTTCATATTAAAATAAACTGATGAACAGCAAATACACTGGGCTTTTTTGAATTAATTAGGCTTTCAGAGTTCTGTTCAATGCATTTTTTTAATTGAAACCAGTTCATAAGTGTTATAGTTTAAATTTCATTAGTTCATGGACAGACTTTCAGTGGCAGTAATACCTTAAGTATTTCAGTACTAGTAAATGACATGTATTATTCCAAATACTCCCATCACACCTGCCCAAAATCTCACTTACCGACCAGTCTTCCAGGACGGTGTCAGTACCTAAGAGTAAAATTCCCAAACAGGGAAAATTTCAACAACAAACTTCTTCAGTCTAGGCATACATCTTACACAGCAGATCAGAGCCTTAACTGTAACTTCACCAGGTACTCAAAGAAAAACCTACCTTTGTATGAAACAGCAACATCACTCCACGTTTGAAAGCTGTTTGCACCCCATCCCTACCAAATCACGATCCAGACTTACTTGGCCTGGTGACAGTCTTTCCTCAGTGGGGCTGCAGCCCTGAACCGGCTTTTCACAGGGAGGTCAAGATCACCTCCCAGCAGAGTTCAGCCAGCACGGGAGACGTGAAGCGCCGCCACACACAGCCGCTCTGCCTTAGCTCCTGCCCGACCTGCGTGAAGATGCATGATAAAACTCCTTACTTGCTTTGGCACTGTTTATCTTAAAACTAGTGTTTGTAAAAGAGCTTAGAAGCTGGGAGGGAAAGCACCCGCTTACCTAAGCACTCTGGCCGTAAGCAGGGGAGGACGAAGCGCCCCGGCCGCCCGCGCGGTCCCCTCAGCGCGCTCCGCCGCGGAAGCTTCCAGAAGGCGCCGACCGTGGCGGGGGGACAGGGCGAGCCCGCGGCGGGGTGGCGGCGCGTGCGAGGGCTGAGGCGACGGCGACGGCGACGAGTTGGCTTCGGTCCCGAAAGCTGGTGGGAACTGCAGTCTGAAAGAAAGTACTACCTCGCCTTGCGCTTTGCTGAGGTGACTAATTTCTGTTGTTCGTCTTTCTTTAAGGGGGGTGGGGGGGCAGTTTTGGGTAATTCCCCTTGCGTGTCTCTGACGCTGGCAGTGCGGGCGGTGCCCCTCGCCTTTCATGTGGTAACGACCGGTTTCTCAGACCGCTTCATGCACATTGACCCTTATCCCATAAGAAAAGTACTTCTGTGGGAGCCGTGTGGGCTTTCCTGATAGACTGCTCTTTGGAGTTAAGCTGGAGGGTTTTCAGTGTTGGAAAGGCTGCACTTAAAGTGAGTTTTCACTGTTGTCTGGATGCAAGTAAGGATTCACTTCTCAGATGCGAGGTTCTGCTGTATATTTTTTTCCAGTTTACACTTTAAAGCTGAAGGGGATTTTTAGCTATTGTTACACTGACATTGAGACTACGTGTATTAAAAAAGCTGTTGAAATTCAGGTTTGTCTGCACTGAAGCAAGTATTCGTAACAGATAATGTTGCCAGTCTGTTCCTGTCAGGGATCTTCTCTAGCTTTTGGTGTCTGCTATAAAGTCCTGTTGGTTTCTGTGAAGTGAAAGAACTGTTAAAGTTCAGCATATGCTTAAATTCTTCACTGAACATGGCTGAACCATAGTGCTTGTTAATGCTTTACTGAATTAGCGGTATGTTTCAGCAGCTCTTCATTTAATCCAGGTGCCATCAGTGTAAACATTAATACCTCTCTTTAATCAAAAATGCAGTCTTTAGTAATATAACCATCCGAGACGGTTATTGAAAAAATACAAACATACATGCTGTTCTTTTTGAACTCGTATCTGGAATCTTGCCATAAAGATACTTGACATTAGGCTGAGCCACAGCCCTCCTCTTCTCCCCCCAAATTTTTGCAGTTTCTGGAAAATGTTTTTCTCCTCATTTTAATCTTTCTTATTCCAAGATCTGTTTCAGAATTAAGGATTCTTTTCATAGTTACTGCCATACTGACTCAGTCAGCAGATTTTTGCATTTAATGTTTTTTCAGAGCAACAAACGTGCAGTGTTTCTAACAGGCCCTGTTCTCACAAAATGCAAACTGATTTTCCTTCTCTTTTTTTTTTTTTTTTGTGAGTAATCTTGACTGCACCTGTACCACGAGTGAAGTTTGTTGATATGCTTTTAATCCCCTGGTATGTATTCTAATATAATCTTGGCCACTAACTACTGTAATACTGGTTCTTTTTATTTCTTTTTCTTTTTTTTTTTTCTTTTTTTCCCTCCTTTCCCAAGCTTCTGTTGTAGGACAAAATCTAACTGACAGGATTATTTCTGGGTTTTCTGAAGTCACTACCCCATTCTCCTCCAGTTTGTTGAGGGGGGAGGTTGGATTCTAAATCTAGCATTTTACTGGGATTTCACTTTTGCAGAATTCCCAGATTTTCAGCCTCTTGGCAGCTGCAAAACCCATTTGTAGTTTCACATTTGCTTGGAGCTTCTGCTTAGAGTAAAGTCAGTATTTTCCTTTAACTGCTTCTCTGATCTATGTACAACAGTTTCACAGCCTTGTCTGCCTGCATGAAATTCAAATGTAATAAAGCTGTTGTTTTTTGCCTTCTTTTCACACACATTCATTACTCAGAGATTCAGATTGAAATGTTGCTTAAACTTATTTCATGTTGCCTTCTGTGTTTCTGGTTACTTTCCCTTGAAAGATGTTTTATTCCACATTCTAAATTTAGTTTTCCTCAAATTCTGTCACTACTACCATAATCTGGATTGCAGCAAGTACTGTCATCTTCAAGATGCTTGAAGCTGCTGCAGTTCGATCACAGCATAGTACTCATCTCTCTGTAGCTCTGTGTGAGCTTATGTAACTGTCTCCCAGATGATTTACCTCTGAAGCCAAACTATTTAATGTTATGGTTCACAAGACAAAGAGTTTTGCAGCACAACCTTCTTGCATAACATTGGAAGAAAAAAAGTTAATTTTAAAGTTCCAAGTAAGTTTTAAGCAAAAGAAAAATGGAGTCATTAAATACATTCCACAGGCCCTAATCATTCTGTATTTGGGTGGTTGTTGTAGTACCAAGGACTCACCAAGCAGTTCAAGTAAAAATAACTTGAATTCTGTGTTTTTTCATGATTTATTTTGTCTCTTAATCCTTTGTTGCTTTTGAGAAGTTGCAAAGTGTTAATTGACTCTAGACTGAGCACTTTGGTGGGTTAACACATACGCGTTTATCGTATTATGTGAATACAGTCCTGAGCATTTTAGATATCTGTTCTTAATTTCATTAATTTCATGCATAAGCACCCACTGGTCTTTTATTTTATTTTTTTATTTTTATTTTTTTTAAATCTTGACATACAAACTTTTTGTGATTTTGGGGGGGAGGGGAGAGAGAGGAGAGTTGCTTCCATGGTCAGAAATAATACTGTTTTCTTACTACTTTTCATTGCCAAATCTAAGTTTAGTTTAAGTACGATTAATAATGAGCAAGTATGTTCATTGTTGTTTATCAATGAGGAGTTTTAGTTGCTTTCTTTTCACCTATGTCTACATCTAGATTTGGTGGGTTTTATTTCGTGCTTTTTGGAAATGAGGAGTTATTTATATGCATGCGCATGTTTCAGTGAAGTTCAAACAAACACACAGGTCTCCTGAAAATTGCTGTTGTCTTTGAGGACTTTAACCTTTTTTGTTTAGCTTGATCACTTCATTTCATTTTTAGGCCAAATTTCTGCTGTTTTGTTTAAAATACTGGTGTGTAAGTGCTTCTATAATATCAGTGGAAATGTCTCAGGTATTTCCATTGACATGGTAACAGCCCCAGAGGAGCCATTACCACCACACTGCAGGCACTGAGGCTATTACAGTGTCAATGAAGTGTCTCTCATACTTCCATCGATGTGGTAACAGCCACACAGGACTCATTACAATGTCAGTGCAAGTGTCTGAGTGGTTATGATGTCAATGATAGTGCTATTTTAATGTCATTATAAAATGGTTGTGCAAAATTCCATAACTGTGATGAAATAAGGGAATTAGTTTTAACAAAATGTTTTGGAAATTCAATGTAAAAGGTTTGAATGTGAGCCTCAAAGGGAAAGAGATCCTTTGCAACCTCTTAGATATGTGCCACAGCATATAAAGAAAGGGAAAAAATACCTGCGAATTTGCAGCTTCTACTACACTGTATACACGCAATATAGTATAAAGGTGCACCACAAGTTCAGTTGTTAACAGTAGAGTGGTAACCATTGTCTTTCCTGAACTACACAAAGGTGAAAACCTCAGTCATGATACAAGGGGATGTTGGAACCTTGAGCATATTGTGTTTTGTCCTTCATCTTACTTGGGGTAGGTATATCAAGTTCTCCTCGGTTCGTATTTTGGTGATGTCTCAGATGGGATCCTAACATATGATCTTTGCGCTGCATTTAAAGAACTCATCAGGCTGAGCATTTTACTCAGTGTTGTTAGCTAGTCAGATGAACAAGATGAACTAAACATTCCTTGCTTTGCCAGATTTGTCTGTCTGACTAAACATTTTGAAATAATAGAATTGAAACTATGGGTTTACATCAGAAACCAAACTGTAGAAGTGTACATTTTTTTTAAACTCAAAAAACCCCCAAAGTATTTGTTTTCATCAAAGCAGAAAATGTAGAAAAATGTAGTAAGAGTAGCTCTAGCCTATTTTCATGTACAATTTCCAATATTACTAACCATTTTGATTTGTGTTGCTGAAATGGCTCATGGTAAAGAACACAGATCACGATAAAGATTGTCTCAGATAAAGAAGTTCCAGAGAATTGTTCATCTGTCACCTATACATTATTAAGATCTACTTTATGTAGGGTTTTTGTGAATTGTATTTGATTATATACAGCACAGTAGAGTGTGATAGCCATCACATCATAGTCGCGCCAACCCCCACACTGCCAATGTTGTAACTGTTATTACTTAAGCTTAGCGTTTGGTTGCTGATCCAAAGCAATCCCAGCAGCTGTTTGCAGGTAAGGATGTAGGGCAGTAAAATACCTGCTGTCAAATAATGGTACTTTCTAACAGTCACACAGAAAGTAAGTTTACTATAAAGTATGCGCTAAAGAGAAATACAGCCTGCACAATAAAAAACAAAAACAAATTCAAGTCAACTGTTCAAGTTAACTTGCTCAGATAAGTAATTGATAGAAGATTTTCTTTACAAGGCAAATATATTCTCCTTTAATAGACCCTTAAATGTTCCCTCTTATTCCCTAGGCTAACCCACATGAACACTTGTAAGCTATACTCATTGACCGTAAATTTTTCTTTTTTATTTTTTTATTACACCTCACCTTTCTTATATTGTAATATCATATTGTTCATTATTTAAAATTACCCATTCAGTTACTATTGAAAAACATAGCCAGACTTCACTGAGGTTGAAAACATCTTCATTTCTTAGTTTAGATGTTTCAAATTCAACACTTAGTTGATACGCTACAAGGTTAATTGCCCTTAATGTTCTATTAGCAGGAATGAGATGGTCTTTTTCTTTTTGAAGTAAATATTAATATACATGTTTCATTCTTTTATTCTCCCTTTTTTTATTAATACATAAAGTTATAGGTTATAGATTAGCTTTTTGTAGATGACCACTATTATTTTAATTAATTAAATTAACTTCAGTCAGTCTTAGTTAAGTCTAATTCATTAAAGCTAAGTTTATATTTTGGCCTCTCTGTCCTAGATTTCTTTATTTGCAAGTTAACCCAACCCAGGATAGATGTTTTTCAGTGGATCAGTAACTCAGGATTGTGGAGGAAGACAATTCAGGTGTTTTCTTAGATAGTCCTACACTTAAAACCAGAACCAGATGCCTAATTTGTGCCAAAATTACCCACAAACTTTATATACATCTAAAATTATGCCATCTCTCTTGGTTGATGTCAATGTTTTGTTTGTATTTTACATAAAATAAATTTTGTATGGGATGCAAAATGCAGATTCAGATGGATGAGCACAGTATGCTTCAATACCTTTAAGAGTTGTAGCATTTGCTGTTCAGTACTTGGGAAGTCCCCAAGTACTTGGGGAGTCCCCAGCATTTTATTCTCCATCTCATTAGTTTATTTGCTTTTTACTGCATTTTTTTGTGTGAATGTCTACTTCTGTATTAATTAAAAATGACAGTTGGCCCTCAAAGCTGGGGGAGTGTACTATTTAATTTCTTGCTGTTGTCCATCATGAATTTATTTACTCCTTCCTACATGCACTAATAGGTTATGTACGTTAGGCTTTCTAAACTTTTGCATTCTCCAACTATCACCTGGTGGTTTTATACATTCTGTTACTCCCTTTGCACTTTAGGCTACAATCATTTTGCTGGACTGAAAGACAGAATGCTGTTCTTTCTTGCCATCTGTTCTTAGAAATCCTGAGGTAGGAATGTCAAAATTAAACCACGTAGTGTAGGCAAACTCACTGATACTCTGGTGTCCTTAGAGACAGGTCCCCTGGATCCTTTTCTCCATAGTTTGCAAAAAGTCTTGTTTCATATTTTTTGACTGAAAAAACATTTTAAGACATGCCTCAAGGAATCCATTAAAAAAGAACTTAATAAACTTTTTCACTTTTTTACTAGTGCAGATTTATATCTCTTTTGGGAATATCAGTAATACAAAAATAAAAGATCTATTTTGACAGTTCATAAAACACAATGACATTGTGGTCTGCAGATGCAGTCAGATAGAGGTTAAAGAAGCTTGTTTCAAAGACACGTTAAAAAGGCATGACAAACCCTTTCTGAAGCTAGGTAGAGACTAATTACTTTCTCATTCTCTCAGATCTTCCTGAACTTTACTAGCTTGGCTCTGTTCTAATTGAGTCACGTAGCTTTGGTCAGCCTAGAATGTGGGCAGTGCTGGTAGCTTTAATGATTTTTAGCTAATAGTGGTCTCCCCCGATGCTGAGAGGTACTGTGCAGGTGCAGCCTGCTTCCTGTTCGGGTTTACATCTCTTGTTCTGGTGTGTTGTGTTGCTGGGCATGGTGCTAGCGTGCATTGGCATTGTGTGTGCTTTTTGTGAAAGGGAGGTTATGCTAAGATTTTAGCAAGGATTATGAAGTTATGGTGGAGTTGGACCTCCAATGTCCCAAGGTAAGATCTGCTACTGGTGAGCATAGTGAGCTTATATATGGTTGAGCATAGGACATAGTATGTTAGTACATGTTCATAATACACCATGTATATGTACTAAGATGTGGCTTATAAGCCACAAGCAGCTTGAAGATTTGCGAGGGAAGTAATTCTACTTTTAGGTTTTAAATGGATCTTTGCCATATTGCAGAATCAAGTTGTTTTGTTTTTAATTTGGATTACTGTTTTAACTATTGAGAAAATCCCTGATATGGTTGTTAATACATTATTATCTAAATACTGAACAATGATGCAATACTATACATGTTTTTTAAACATTTGGCTGTGACATTGTTTCATATACACTGACCATCCACACTGAGTGGAGGAATTCTACTGAATCCAGATTTCTGTATGTTGCGAGTAAATTAAAATAATATGTTGTACTGTCACATTTTTTACTTTAATTTTTGGCAGTAAGGAGAAAGAAGGAGCAGGGTACAAAGAGACTGGTAATCTTTATTTAAAATTTCTAAGAGGATGCATATGTAAGGAAAAGCCCAGATTTAACAAGCATCTTCTAATAACTGGGCATAAGAGAGTACTTAATAACTTTCTTAATGCACCCTGCTGTGTCCAGGTAGAATACTGGAGGACACAGCATGCATTGTACTCCACTTTGTGAATTTTCAACCTTACAATTTTGTCTGACACTTTATTTTAAAGTCATTCTTGTGCTTTGAATATGAAACAGGTTTTTTTTCTTTCTTTCTTTTTTAGAGGAGGAAAAAAAAAAACTATTGAAAGCCCAATGAATTTTCCTGGCTGCTTTACTTCTGTTCTTGTCAGTAAGATTTACTAGGGGACTTTGTTCAGCGTAACTTCCAAGTTTCTGAATCTACATACTTTGTCCATCTGGATACCAATTTAGGAGCTGCTGCAGCTACTTACCCTTAAAAATCACCACGACTTTATGTAAGATGTAGTCTGCTCTTTCTTAACAAGTGTGTTAAGAGTGTGATTCAGGATGGGATGGCTCTAGTGCATCTAGTCAGGCTACTCACATTCAAAACTGAGCTGTGGATGAAGGCAATGTTAGCTATTATGTATTGTCTTATTTAAGTTAATACAGGCATCGTGAAATTGATCCCATATAATGCTGAACTTCTGAAGTTGATATCATAGTTACTTATGTGGAGTAGATTTGATTTTGATGCGAAATACCCATGTATCTACTTACCTTGGATTTCAGTTGGTATCTCTCACTGATCTGTCTGATCTCAAGCGGAAGTCCTTTTTGTCACCAGGTCTTTTCATATCTATTTTTTCACCTCTTTCCTCACCACATGTCAGCAACCGGGAAAAGAATCCCTGTCCCTAGGTATTACTTCCACTCAACAAATTGCACAGGCAAATGAAATGAAATGAAATGAAAGCTTTGTGGTAGGTAAGTCATTGGCCACTGTCATGCAGACTGGTGAAGCCAACTAGGAAAGATCTCGTCTAAGCTGTCCTGTTACTTCTCTTTAAGCAAAAAGAGAGTGAGGAAGAAGTTATCTTAAGTCTCCCTTCTTTGTGGCTTGAGGTTTTCTCTAGTCCCGCTGTTTCAAAACACATTTTAAAGCAGACAGACAAAGGTGGCTGCTCTAACAGATCTCGACCAGAACTAATGATACTGGTCAGGCAAAATTTTCACTGAACTTGAAATAATATCATTATTATTTGGTGGTCTTTGACGTTCTATCAAAAATTTTTTCCCTTTTTTTTCCCATGTAAGTGATTTCCATTTGAGCAAGCTTAATCACAAAGCTAATGTGATTTGAGAAGGGGAGGGTGAAATAAAAGCGCTAGAAAAAATAGAACCATCTTAAGAGGTAATGCCTATTATAGCAAAAATAAAAGAAAGTAATTGCCAGAGGCCAAGGCAGCCCAGTATCATTTAGCATATATTGTTAACTAGTAGTGTAACCCTCCCTCTTTTGATCACTGTATTCAAGCACCTTTTGCTATGCTCGCAGAGGCTCTGTAAGCAGAATATATGCAACTAAAAAGTGTAAATATTGGTTAATACACACAATAGATATAGCTAGGATGATCAAGCTACCTGGCTAAGTATTTGTTCCTCCGCTAATACAGCAGTGAAAGAGTCTCTGCTAGCCAGGCAGTCATCAGTCAGATCAGAAGGGTCACTCACCATTGTGCCTTGGAATAGGCCAATTCAGAATGGGCTGACTACCCCCATCTTAACAATCTTACCTTTGTTTGCATCATGGCTTTCCGTATTTTCTCATAACTTGTCTTAACTGAGCGTTTTTCTCAGAAGTTTGAGCCCAGGTTGTGCTGCTGTGAGGTATCAAAACTAGGTCTTGGGTCAAAAACAGCTTGATCTCTAGAAGGGGAAGGATGACAGTTGTAGTAAATTGTTAAATTTGTGTCACCATCTCCTCAATTAAGTATTCTTTAAGTAGGCAAGAAGGGGTGATTAAAGTCTCTTGAAACTCTGAAAAGGGAGAAATGAAATCTTTTCCAAAAAGTGTCATGAGAGACGAAAGATGTTGAAAGTGGATATAAACTGAGCACTACTGAGTACCTAAAAATGGTGAAAGGAAATATCCCTATCCCATGATGGTAACAGGGGAAAGAAAGTGTATCAAAGTAATAGCAAGGTAAAAGTGTCAGCTTTGATACTGCTTTGTATAATGACATTGCTGTGTTACCAGTGAGATAGCAAACATCACCTCTGACTTCACCGGTTTTTGTTTTGGTTTTCTTTTTTTCAGTTCCATTAGACAGTAGGAATATCTGTCACAACTTGTTTCTCAGACGCATAATAACATCATGACTGCTGATGTTGTTCAGCATAAAGAACCTGTCTGAGACATGAAACAGTGGTTTCTATCTTTTCTAGGCTTCGTAAGTCCACACTGTCATATGTAAGTAAATTAATGAGATTTTTGTGTCTTCATGACTTCCTGTGGCTTGAACAAAATAGCTTAAAATTCTTTTATGGAACTTTATCTATGCTTATCCTCTCCCATCTGTGATTCCAAAATGGAGCTGCGAGAGATAGCTTTGGTGTACCTATTGCAGTGGAATTTTTAAAATTCTACTCTTAAAAAGGTTGCCATTCATAACATAACCATATGTTCCAGGCAACTCTGCCGATTCCCACAGCTGAGAAGTATTTTGAAATTTCTGCTAGCTTAGTCAAAAGATTTTCTACTTCTACTATTTACTGAAAGCCTCAGGGACAGCAAGCACATGTGCTGTCAAACATTAGTTAGTGTTGATCAAAACTCTAGTGAGCAATTGGCTCAAGTTGTTGCTATTTGACTGGGGTGTGCTTTGCTCTGGGACCCTTTGGTGTGCAGAAGTGTGCAGGAGTTAGAGAGACTTGAGATACAGAGAGACCTGAGCCTGTGTATGTTTGTATTTTATGTGCTCATTTAGACATGACTCTTCCTCTTAGATAGCCAGCGTAGATCTTTGAAAGAATTGGTATGACTAGGCAGGAAAGTAACCAGTAAGTTTGTTATTCAAAGTAAGTCTTTGAAGACCTGAATCCAAATGTCTCACAGGAAAGTAACCCCAATAACAACTAAACAAAACAAAAGAAAGCACTCTCTTGCCTGCTGCTCTGCCCCCCAAGCTGAGCGTACGTCTACTTCTAAGAATCTGTTATAAGACACTGCCTTGCTGATTATTAATTCTTTGAATACCTGGGGGTGAAGAAGTCCTGTTTACCGGGAGCAGGTATTTACCTGCGTTCTCTCGTAACAAGCCCTGACACAGTCATCTTAAACTTTCTTCTCTTAGAAGTGTGACGTCCTAGTAAAGTTCCACTGGTTCTTCCTCAGCTGGAGTTAATTCAATTATTCATTAAAATACAAGAACTCATTCACAGTTTTTTTCCAATTCATTTTTCTCTCAGTGCCTCTGCTAACTGTGACTGCCCCCCCCCCCCCCCCCCCGTGCTTTTCAAATGTAAATGTTTGGGATAGCAAACCTTTATGTATATTAGTCTTGGATCACACTGGCCTCTAAAATGCCCACAATTTCTTATTCTTGTATACCCCCTGTTTAACTGCAGTCTGTAAACATACAGATTGGGCTAGGTATTATTCATTCCAAAGAGGTGCAGTTTTGAGTGATTCTCCGTGCCATAAGTGCTGTAAAGCCAGTGAGTAAAACAGTAGGTTAAAGGTGGCATTTTTGGTGCGGGGGGTGCTTGTTTTTCAAGGTAAAAAGACAATGAAAGTGTTCTGTGGTTGTAGGTGTAAGGATTACTGTATTTTGTTGCTTAATGTTTGTTGGCTTCTGTTACACAACCTCAGAGAAGTCACCAACACACTGCACGGATGTAATTGCATTTGTCGGTAAAGGCAACAGTAAACATAAATGTGGAAATCAAAACACTGCTGAATGACCTTGGAGAGGAATGCCTGAGGCACCATGCTGTGGCAACTGACATCATTAACGGAGACTGTTATGTCTGGGTCTTGGATTAATCAGAATTTAGAGGAATGTTTCACAGGGTATACCTTACAGATGTCAATCTTTCATGCAGTCATTATGCTGCTGTGTGTGTTTGATTGTGTGAGAACAAGCAAGATCTACCTTGAGGCGTATCAGGAACTCTAGCCTGAGGTATTAGAAATCTTGACAGAGTAAAGCAGTGTATTAAGAGCTTTGGCACTGATGATCCTCTTGAAAATGAGACTTCAGAACACCTTTTGCATAGCATGATTCATCTAAGGCATCAAATAGCATATGTTCTTAGCCTTTGACTGCAGTCTTATTAATGTTATATTTCAGCTGGAAATTGAAATTAGTAACTTTTAAAATATGTAATAAACTTCTGTGCAATGTTTTTGCATATACATCTTGTGAAGAGGTTGATTCATGTAATCAGTCATTGAATTAATGCCTTAGTTAAAATGTAAAACGTATATTTTCACATTGAAAAGCAATTGGTGATGCGAGTTCTTTCTATATCAAACATCTTTTAAAATCAGCTGTGGATCTGTTTTGGTATACATCCTGTCACTTCCCAGAGGAAATATTTTTCTCTTTCTTAGTACCATCTCGTGAATCCCT
The DNA here is from genome assembly GCF_036370855.1 of Dromaius novaehollandiae. Classification (NCBI taxonomy): domain Eukaryota; kingdom Metazoa; phylum Chordata; class Aves; order Casuariiformes; family Dromaiidae; genus Dromaius; species Dromaius novaehollandiae. The sequence goes on from NC_088110.1 coordinate 16,421,670, forward strand.
AGCACAAGGAAACCTTTCATGACAACTTATTTTCTCTTGAGGTAAGGCAGAATTTCCCAGACTCTCAATCTTCATTCGCTTTAGTCCTCAAGCATGGCTTGCTGCATGCTCTTCATCTCATTTCATTACGTTCTAGACCTGGTAGGATGTCAGTCCTTTGCTCACGATTTTAAGGGAAAGTTAATATATGACTGACATTCCCTGAAGATATGTAACTACTTCATGTCCTTTATCCATAATGCCATCTTCCCAGGTGTTCTCACAAAACAAGAACCGACTCCTTTCCATTTTCATTTGCCTGTATCTTGATAATATTATGGGATCTTCTCAAGTTTTTGTAGCAAGAATGTCTTCAGTTTGTGTGTATACCATTCCTGCCTGTTAGACAAGAGTTTGGGTAAGTCATCAGGCATTTTGCTGGAAAGTCCTTGTTTTCTTGCTCAGAACTTAAACACAGCACTAAAAATTGCATGATTCAGTAGTGTTATATAGTACATCTATACTCGAGATGATAACAGTTGTAATATATATGCTTTTGCAATTTAAGAAATTGATTGTCTCTGTTTAATTAGTGGTGATCTCATTGTAACCACTGAATCTTAAAACCGGCAGAGTTATGGGGGAGAAAAAAAAATAATGTAGTTTTGTTTCATTAAGTAGTCTGTGAGGAAAATACTGGAGGTCTTAATTAGAAAGAAAAAGCAGAGATCTGATTAATGCGAGTGTTTTAATGGTAGCACAGTTATTCACGTAGTATCTTATTTCTCTGCTCCAGACAATACACATGTTGGCCTTTACCCCGTTTATTAAAAAGCACCTAATTCATTCACGGTTCACTCCATATCAGCAGCAAAATATCTAAAGCGGAAAGGCCACTTTGAATGCTGTGGGGAAAAAAACATACTGGATTTAAAGCATCTGATTTAGGAGCAACCATGAACTCTAAATAAATATTTTTCTTATAAAATATGTAGGGTTTGGACCCAGAAAAGCAAAGATCATAAAATACTGGTGGTTGAGTATTTGCAGATGTAAAAATAGATGTTCTGGAAAATAGTTTCCTAGCAGCTAAACTAGACTGTGATTTTGGTGCACTTTGTAAGTACAGTAAAGGAAGCGTTTTATAAGATAAACCATTGTGCTGAGTTGTCTGCAGCAGTTGTCTTGTTATTTTATCATTTCTGGTTCTGAGCCTTAGCTTTACACCCATGACAATAGTAGAGGTATGCTTAAGCATAACTGCTTGTGAAGTTGGCACTTACAGGCATGTGATAGCCCAAGACAAGGGAAACAAAACTGATTCTTTTCCTTCAGAAGTTAATTCTCTGTCATTTAACCTGAAGCAAAATCTCCACTGGCTGTTTAATAGTGTGTTTTGCCATTGCTGTTCAGTTTGCCATTTCTTATTTTCAACAAATTGAAGGTAATGACATGTAAAATACTAGCTGATTAGTTAGCATGTTTTTGATATCTCAAAATTTATAGTCATGAGTAAGATAGATTTCAGTAAATAGGTTAAAAACAGAAAATGTACTATTTGTTGCAGTACTTCGTATGTATCCTAAGTATTTAATGTTTCTCATCAAGCGAGATGTTTTATAATTTGGTGTATTTTGCTGTTCGCATGTTCTTGTTCTTTTATGCAAAGAAGCTCGTGGGGAAGATAGCATCTAGTTCAGCACTCAGTTCCCATATTTCTGTAGTTATTACTTGAGGTAACAGTGCTTGAATGACAAATTAAATGGAATTGAGATGGCAATTGAGTTTATTCATTTTATTCAGTTTTTAGTTCTAACCCAATGTGCTTTATACAGTAGGATATTCTAAGGACTGTGGACTCTTAATTATTTTTCCCATTTAATGGATGTCCTCTTAACAGTATTAAGAAATAGAAATAGGACAACTTCCCCCCACACCCCCACACACGTTATTTTTTTTCCATGGACTAGTGCCCTCTGAGTAAGCATTCAAATTTATAGCCAAACTGATCTTTGTTAGGACCAAGACATTTAAAAAAAATTGCAAAGGAAAATAACCTTTTGTGATATTTATAAAAATTCTATATATTTACTATATTTCTTTGACCTATAATGCCAGGTATGTAGATTACACCATCAAATCATACATTTCTGCGTTTTTATGGTACTTGCTCCATTTTCCTTTACAATTAATATGTCCAGATTTTTACAACATCTGGCGTATTTATGACAGTTAGTTCTGGACAGGCTGTACTGCTGTCACTCTTAATTGCGAAGTCCAACAACATACACAAATTATGATTAGAAATGATTTAGTCAGTGAGCAAGTAATTTATCTTAGTCGCTTACACCTTCAAGCTATCAAAGCTGACAGGTCTGACTGGTACTGTTTTCTTTGATAAAATCAGGCTTTTCATAAATTTTACATCTTTTAGATGGGTAGAAATGTGAAACAGTTGATATACAATAAGACTTTTTTTGGATAGAATATCTTTATACTAATCAACTGGTTTTGGATAATGGAATCTGAATAAACTGCACATTTAAAATTTACTTGTAAAGTAGGTGTACTCATGACATAACTCAAGCCATTATATTAGTTAAGACTATTCCCATGAAAATAAGATGGTGGGTTGCTTTGCATATTATCACCTTACGGATTTAAGGAAAGACCGTTAGCAATGGCATGCTTCTTGTCAGCTGTTACATTTAATTTTAATAATACTGCAGCGTATTTGCAGAACTTCCTTTACATGTTTCCTTTGCATATGTCCTATACTGTAAATAAGATTATGTAGTATTCAGCATATTAATAACTGTAATCAAATTACTTATCACTGGCACAGCTTTTTGACACTTCCAAACATAATCTGTGAAAAAAACAGTATATTGCGTCCATACAGTAATCTGTAACTGCTCTAAAACTGACTTTTGTGCATTGAACAAAAGAAGTCCAGCAACAGAGAAGTAACTTTCAACGATGGAAACTTCAATATTAGCTGCAGTAATTTTCTAGTGTGGAAAGGTTGTCCAATAGAGTTCACTTAAGGTGTGGTTTGTTAACCATGGTAATACTACACGTTACACAAAAAAAAGTGATCATCATCCCATCTGGTATACAGATTTACAGATACTGCTTGGCTTTCTTTTGATGGTATGGCTTATGAAGGTAATCCTAAGAAAGAACTGCCTTTCTTCCCCCTGTACACATATACATTTCTTTAGTGATGAAGAATGCAAACCCACAAATCCATTAGAGAGTAGGCATTTCTTTTCCTCCAGCTGGAGAAGTAAATTTGCTTGTTAGGTACAGAAGAAGGGGCAAGAAAAGGTGTTTTGTCAGAAAAATATTGATAGTAAACCTCTGCCTACCTAAAAGACAGATAGTGTTACTCAAAAAAAGTTGTCTTTGAAAAATGCAATACCTTACCATGTGGTGATTAGATCTGCAGCTCTGATGCTAGCTGAATGCCTATCTATTTTTTTTTCCCACTGGATCGCTCTTGTCATCTGTGACTTGCATCTGAGTAGCAAAGGATTAGCGTGCTGAGATTAAGTTGTTTCCAATGTATATTAAACTTAAGACTAGGTACTGAGTCGTGGACATGTAGCTTAAACAGAATATATAGTCAAATCCAAATTATGAAATGCAGAAGAAATCAAAGAAATCAGCAAATATAAATACTTTCTTCATTCCTCTTTTTCTTTTTCTCGCTCTCTTTTTTCTTTTTTTTTTAAAACGAGGTGTTTCTGGTGTGCCAAGTATTGAAACAGAAGTTGTAAACAAAATATGCTTGACACTTTGTCTCTGGCAAAGGTAATCGTTACAATGCGAGTCCTTCATGTCTGTCTGTCATTGTAAACCCAAAGAGGCACAGAAGTTTGTGACTGTGCAGTGCTAGCTAGAATGCCTGAAAGCACTTCCCTCAGAATGCTGTAGTTCGGATGACTTATAATTTGAAACATCACTTTCCACATGGGACCAAGGCAAAATCTGAGCAGAAAAGGAATCCATTGCAAGGTGTAATAACAGTGTATATTAGCACTTACATTTTTATGTCTTCTTCTATTGACAAAATAGGAAGGACATAGAATTTAAGAATTCGTTTGCTAATTTATTGTCTGTTACAAATCAGAATAGCTGAACTGATTCAGCAGAACTGTTTTTCAGCCACGGAGCATCTGTCTCAGAGTGCATAAATAGATAGAAAAACAGGTTATAGTTTCAGATGAAGCTTGAGCATAAAATACACATCTGTGGTCCTGAGTAATAAAGGAAATAAGGAAACTCTGTCCAACTTTGATACCATAATAATTCTGGAAGATGTAATGGCAAATTAATAGCAGAAGAAATGGGTAAGTATATGGCCTGTATTTCTGCTGTTATACCAAACTACTCTTTTCATTATTTGAGGTCACTGGAAAACTTTTTTCAGCGTGTTTGTGCACCAAAAAATAGACATATATTCCTACTTGGCACAAAAACTGAAAAATGGAACATTTTACATTATGCGATGGAAAACCATTACGTAAGCAGTGTTTTAGACATCATGTGTACATAGTTTGGATTCAGCCATAACCTCTACAGTTTGGTTTGAGAGACTGCATTTTCAAGGTTTGTCTTAAGTTGCTCTTTCTGGCCAAATTCCAGTATGAATCTGTCTAATAATTTGATTCTTCCTAGTTTAAGTTGAATGACATTTGCAGCTGTGTTCTGTTAAATTCAGCAGAGTTGTTCCAGGTTAGCCAAGAATGTTGGCCTGCATAACTTTTAGTTCCTGAAAAGAGCTTTCTACCCTGAAAGGGATGAGTTTATGTAATAAGTTAACCAAAACATGCAAAAACTTTAAAATAGTTTTGTACAAGCGGTACTAAATAAACATATCCTTTTACTTTAAATTACTCTATTTATCAGTAATGGATTTTAAATGAACACAACTTTTAATATATAAGCTTCTAAATGTGAGTCAGTGTAAGCAAATTGGGAGTATATGTGCAGAGAGAATTTTTTTTAAAAAAAAAGGAAACAAAAAGCAAGCTATATACGTTATAGTATTTCTTGTGCAAAAACAGCTGCTAGGACCAGGATAAACCTTCAAAGTAAATCTCTAATGAGTAGTATTTTGTCCAGCTGGGTGTTACGTCTCTCTATATGTACATATATAATATCATTTTCAGTATACTTCCTAGGGTACATAATGCTAGAACCTGATGTGTGTAAAATCCTTCTTTAATGCTGTAAGATAGCCATTTATAGTTCTTTTTGATGTTTAGGTAAGATGCTTGCTATATCAAATAAGGTGATTAGTCACTCTTGAATATAAGAGTGGGATTTCTGGCAGCAGAAATCTATTTGACTGTAAAACCTAGGAGGCTGGAAAGAAATCTTTCATACAAAAAATGTTTCTGTGTAGTTGCTCATACACCAGATACTGAAAAGAACCTAAGCTGTCAAGAACTACAATATGATAAAAGCAGAAATGAAGAAAAGGAAATGGCACCTTGCAGCTGACCGTATGAAAGCATAAATCCCTCCTGGGAGACTTCTGCATATAAAAGATAGGTTTCACTACTTTCCTAAGAACACTGGATCACATTAACTTATTCAAATAGGAGGTCAGATTGCAGTGTTTAGGTTTAAAGCTGTACCACACAGTCCTTGATAAGAAAAAATTGACAAATCACACTTTTGAATAAACTCATTTTAATCCTTTTCTTCCTTTTGAAGTAATAAAAATATCCCTGTCATGCAGTTGCCATTGCATTTAATGGCTGTCATTTAGTGAAATGAAAAAATGATATCTGAACATAATGCCTTCAAATATGGCTAATAGCATTTTTACATGAGGAAAAATACTTTTATTTTACATGAATATGACTGTTACTCCATGATTATTATTGAAAGTTTAGCCGCTTTGCCTATTGCAGCAGTGATAAGAACAGATATGACTTTTCCCCATCATTTAGGTAAAAGAATAGTAATCTGTATTCTTAATGTTTTGTATAACTCTCAAAAGAGCTTGACAAGTTTTTAATCAATTATTGCTATACCTGCTTTTCACCTAGTATAGTAAATTACGAACCATCACAAACTGTTGTATTTTAAAATGATTCAGCAATTATGTTTTTGGATCTGTTGTCTTAAATATGTTTTTAGCCCAGAATACGTCACTTTTATTGAAATATATGGCAATGCTCTTGGAGAAGCAGGTATTAATTAACACTAAATTACAATGGAATGTATATGGAATTACAGGTGACATCCACATTAGTACCAAATGAGTCCATAGTGATTAAAATTATTAAAATTTCTAATTAACCTTGAGCACCCTGGAAGCAAACTGCACAAATCCATTGAACTGCATACATGATTTGCAACTTCACTGAAAACAGGACCTGCTGTTCAAGAAGTGACCGTACAAAATAGTTAACAGACCACCTGTATGTTGAACTGGCATTTGAGAGAGCTTAAGAATATCAGGCCTAGTTCAGATCCATTCATAAGGAAAATCAAAGGAATCACAGAACTGATAAAAAGAGGTCTTTGGAAGTATATTTGCTTCTCAGCTCCAGAGCTTACTCCAGGCATTACCTTTGCTAGAATTTTCACTGAAGTCTCGTTAACAGGACACTTGGAATATATTGCAGTCTTTGTGACAGTCATGTTGTTTGCACCTTGGTGGGGGAAGTCAGCGGTCCAGTTGTGGTGAAGATGCAGGAGGTTGACTTAAGAAAAAAAAAAAAAAAAAAAGGAAGATTCTGCCCATAACAACAAAACAAAAGGCTCATTTACTTGAATCATGGCTTTTCTCAGGAGCACACTGAGAATATTAAATCCTTGTAGATTTTAGCTGGTGTTTGAAAGTGGGAATAATCCAGTCCATAATTAACTGTGTTTCTGGTATATGATTAAAAACCTCCATGTTTATTTTGTAATTGGTAGCTAAAAATATAAAGACTAGAAAGAAGAAAGTGCAGCTTATTGAAATTAGGAATGGTTTAGAGTAGCATATAAAAGATATTAATAATATTTCTAAATAATGCATACAAATATTTACTTAGAATGGTAGATTTTAGTTCCCTTTTAAGTGTATCGTTCTCCAAACCACTTGAGCTACACTGTTTATTCCATATAATTCAATGACATTTGTTCTTACTATCTATCTGATGTTTGGATGAGTCCTGTTTCTGGCTTGTGCGTACGAGCATGTACCACAAAATCAGCAACATGGCTAGTTTCACTGAGATGAAATACCTGATACAGAAGTGGATTTTTCTGTGACTCAGATTTTTTAAAACTTGGGAATTCAAAAGTTGTACAATATGAATTGGCAAGATGGTCTGTATACTTTGATAAAATGTCAGTAGTTTCACTTCTGACTAGTAGCTTATTAATTATACATTAATACTTGTTTAGGATGTAAAGAACGTTTTTAATTAAATGATTGAAGGTTTGCTTCTGTGTTTATAATACAACCAATAACTCCATCATTATTTTTTCCTTTCAGTAGGTATGCTAGATGTCAAAGAACTTCAGATTGAGCTATAGCTTCCATTTGAAACATTATACTAAAAACCCAAATTAATAGTTTTTATGTTGAAATGCTAATGATGTTGAGGTATGCATTCTTAAACTCTCCTATTAACTGCATATATATATTATATTTTTCACAGCATCATGAGTACCAAGTATGAAACTTTAAGCTACAGTGCTACTTTCTAACACAATATGTTCCTCCTGTGTCTGCAGCTATGGGATAAAAGGATTTGCTTTTCATCATAGGCCAAATTAAATTTTAATTGCCTGTTAAAACACAAATGTCAAAAGCAAATCTTCAAGCCAGGATTGTGATCCTGTGTTACAGGGTGTTATATCCTCATTTAAATGCAAAATAATTCTTTTCTTCACTTTAAGTATATTTTTCACAGAATGTCCTGAAGTTTTATTTCAAAACATTATGCTGAGATATATCTGTACTGAAACATATATTCAGTAGTAAAAGACGATCTCAATTTAGGTATCATATTAGAAACTTTTAATATTATGTTTAATTTCTGAGGGTTTTTTTTTTTTTGGTGTCAAAACAAGTATAGCATATAGTGTGTTAAACAATATGTTGTGACGTTCTAGTTCGCATGCAGAACTTTTAATCAACTAACAGGCAAAGGGCTACATTCTTAGTGGTTACAAATCAGTGCATCTTCACTGTCCTTAGTGCCACATGCTGATTTGAGTTAGCTGTGAAACTGACCATAAAATTCTTCTTTTTTAATCATAATTCTTATGCATTTCCTGTTATGAGATCTCTTTAAAATGAATCCTGATTCAAAATCACTATTAGGCCAGTTTATCTGCTAAGTCATAGCTAAATTGTACTTACTAATGGAAAAAATAGGAGGTACTTTTTAAAGTCTGTAGGAAAGCAGACATGAACATAACAATTTTGTTTCATTCAATTATCATTTAAATATGGCATGTAATTGTAAAACTTATGGAACTATGAAAGTGGAAATTTATAATGATGCAGTCTTAATTTTATTAATTTAATCCATAAAGCAGATACTACACCAAGGCAGACATCAAATTAAAACTCTCAGACTCTAATTAGCTTTAGCAGTCTCTTATGTCTAATTTATATGGTTGTCATAATTAATTTAAATACTGATTTCAGCCTGGCCATGGTGCAAAAAACTCCATTCAGTAACAGCCCTTAAAGAAATATAAAATGGGACCTAGTTTCATAACTGTGCTTTAATTTACAGTAAGATATTTGGTTCGCTTACCTGGGGACAATATTAAGGTGCTTTTTAGGAGAGGAAAAAGCTTGAAATGTAAACTATCCCATGTATTATTAGGGTTGCTCGGCCTGTAATGCAAAAGCAGTGTATTGAAGTAGAGCTTTCTGTGCCATCAGTAATAAATAGTATCATTTCCTAAGTATCTTTTGGAATGACACCATAGAGTCATTGTCCTTTTTTTTTAAGTTTTGAATTTTGAAAGGTTCTTACCTGCTTTTCTACCTCTTTTGACACTAAGGCCCATGTGCAAAAAAGGAATTAGACCCCTAAAGTGAGATGGACAGAACTACAGTGTCTGTGGACCAGGTTCATTAAAGGATCACGGAAATGTACTTAAAAATATCATTATCAGCTGCTATCTGATGTTTAAAGCTAGCTTATATTTAAACTTCTTTTGATATGCAAGAGTTCTGTTTCTGTGCATGCCCTAAATTGCATCAGGCTATGAACAGTTCTGTATCCATCTTGCAAAACTTAATCTAAAATCTAGAACCATTAATTATTCCATCAAAGCTATACAGGTCAATATAATAGGCAGTCTCTAACCAAGCCCTGTAGACTAGGCTTCTTAAAATTTAGTTATTGCTTCTTTCTTTTAATGGCTAATAGAAGAATGAGTAGTAGTGTCTACCTGTTAAGAAGTGCTCCGATCGGATAAGCTTATAGCTAAACAGGTAGAATGTTCATCAAGGAATTTGGAAATGCAGATTTTATTTGTTACTTAGCTACAGAATGTTGAAATCAACATTGCAATCCTTCAGGAGGTTGTCAAGACTTTTTTTGTGTATGTTTGTGTGCTTTATGTTTGCATGCTTTTATAGGTAGAGCTCAAAAGTTGAGTAGTTCCTTTCTATCAATCAGCACTGTGTTGTATTACCTTAAGCAAATGGTTGCCTTTCTAGTACCTTCAGGAATTCAGCAGGAACTGAGGCTTTTGCCAAATTAGGGCACAGCTTCAAGTGAGGCAGTGTCTCCTGCTGAATTTCAGAAGTTGCTGTGGAGCGGTTGGCTGAGCAGCTGTTGTCATGAGCAAGTAATATACTTGAGTCTGTTCAGGGCAGCTTGATTGACAGTGCCTTCAGGAATCAAGAGCCACAGCTTTGAGATCAACTATTTGGTGGTGCATTGCCTCTGTAAAAGAAGGAGTTTTTTCAGAGTTTGGAACAATGCCCTGAACTTCAAGCAGTGCTGTATGGAACTAGAAAATAGGTGATTCCATCTAAAGGAAAGGAGTTCAGTTGCATTTAGATGTAGTCAGGGATTTGAGGCTTTAAATTTTAGACATGCACACTTACATTCCCCTGGCTAATCTAGCCCTTGAAGTGTTTTATTGGATTGCTTTGTATGACATCATCAGCTGATGTAACACTGCATGTTTGCTCACTTCTTGGACTGTACCAAGTATGACCAGCTGATAATCTGGCCTACTTCCAAATGGGAAAGTTGGAAACAAATAATCAGTGAGCTTTCACTACACTGGTTAATGCTCACTCAATTTTCTGGCAGTTTTGGAGCATCTTTCCTCTGCTTGTATCATCTTTAAAATATTCCTAAGGTTTAGTCAAGTGTGTGAAACTTCAGATTTACATATTAGATTAATGATGCTCACCTGCATCCTAGTTTCTCATTTCTGGTCCAACACAAAAGAAAGCGAGAACTAAATCTGTCTTTGTCCAGTCTGACCTTACTGTGGTCTTTCTGAAATATTTGAATCTTTGTAAAAACTGGAAAATGCCTTTTTTCCCCAGTCTTACATTAAGGAAAAGAAAAAATAGGTATATTTTTAGGTAAAAAATTAGAAATTTAAGACAGTTTGAATCTTCTGGAAGTTTTTCTTAAAATTAAAAATCATATGCAAAGTTTCATGAATTAGGTAACTGTGTGAAAAAAGTGTTTAGAAAAGTCATGGCAACATAAAGACAGTCGTATAAGACTAATTATCACTTTTCTGGCATACAGTAGCTGTCATATTTTCCTGCTGGAAATATGAACACTAAACATGAGAATAAAAGGGAAAAACAATAACAACTGCAGTAAAAGAGCTATTTTCTTTCTTATTAGATATAATAAAGAGCTTGCATATGAATAGTCATTCATCATGTAAATGAATGGAGTTCATTTGTTAAACTTACATTTCACACACAGGAAAAGAAGTTAAACTGCCTTCATTAAATTTAGGCAAGATTTTTCAATTTCACATTTTCCCTCAAATTGCATCCTTTCAAATAGGGAAAAACGTATTTTGTTCTTTTTTATATTTTTATAAACTATTTTTTATATTATATTTTTGTAACTATTTCAGCTGAGATGGTTGCTGGTGGTATAGACTCTGAGCCACTATAAACTGATGTAAATCAACTGACTTCAAATAAGATAGCGTTTTTAATGCCTTCTGGGGATTCAGATAACTTGAGTGGGCCAAAAATTTGTCTCTAACAATTAGTGCAAATAAAAGCCAACACCTCTAAAAAGCTCTAAGCAAGTTCATGCTAGAGGCTTGACATTTAGTTATAGTGCAATGCTTTTTAAAACATTTCCAAATACTGACAGTATTTCTTGTTAGCATGCAATTTATTTTTCTTAAGTAAATTAGAAAAATCCTGCAGGGGGAGAAATAGACTCAAGGATTTTTTTTGAAATGCGTTGATGGGTATCACCGCAGGACTTTGTTTACTGTGTTTTTAAGTGCTTCTAATATGTAATTTTTAATGCTGATGTAATGAGAACCATCCAAAACTGAACATAAACTGTGTTTTGATAAGTGTGAACAGATGAAGATTTTTCTGATGTTTAATAGACCTTGTGATGTATGGAGGCCCTCTTCTGGCCAAGCCGGTATGACACACTTCCTTTCTCTCCCAGCCATAGCTGTCATTCAGAATGGACACTGGAAACCTTGAAACTTCCTGTTGCCATCTAGTATACAGCCATACCACTTCTGTCTGCCCTGTGAGTTAACATGCACACCTTATGGCTGCCTTGTTTCCAGATTACAATGCTTTTCAGCTCTGGTTCCCATTTTTCTCTACTTTTTTTTTTTTTTTTAATCTCTTCCTGCCACTCAGTCAATCTATCACTGTGCCACGCTCATCTCACTCCCCAAGTCCCAGAATTCATTCCAAACATCAAGAACGTATCCCCACAAAGTGTCTCTGGTGCTTAAAAACAAAACAAAAAAGCTACCATGCTCTAATTTTTGGCAACAGTTCCTTTGAGAAACTGGCACAGTTTATTACGATAATGACCTATCTGCTGCTAGTCTGACCGGAATAACATAGACCATAGAATTTCATAGTTCTTTTTTGTGTTAATAAAGTCCACTTTATCCATCCACATTATGCAAGAGTCTAGTATTTCACTGTCAGTACTCAATATGTAAGTCTGTCTAAAATGTCTTGCATGGGGAAGAAAGCCCACCATGAGAAAAATTCTACACAAATTCAAGATTCTATTTCCTTACAGCACATTAGTGAAATGTATTCTAATTTGTTGAATAAATGGAGTTCTTTGCTAAATATTTAAATTCAGCTGTGGAGCCAAATGCTCAGTCGGTTTATGTTGGTGGAGTACTTTAATAATATAATGCAACTACACCAGTATATGCACTATAAGGCTCAACTCCATAGAACTCTGCAAGCAGTTAAATTCAGTAAATGCACAGCGAATATATTCTTACCATAGATAACTGCAGAACTGCATATGTTTCTTCGTAATTGCTGGAAACATGCAGGAGGTAGTTTAAGGGTGGGAGGGATAGATGAGAGGAAATAAATTATGACTGTTGCAGTTAGCAAAAAAGAGTGAAATGTAAGATGCCGGTGGTTAATAAGTGGATAAATGGAGAATAATGATCCTAACTAAATTTTTCCACAGAATGACTTCATGTTTTTTGCATCTTAGTCCCAGTGCATACAGAAAGCTTTAGGTCATTCTTTTATCGCTGACATGACCTCTGAAGACTATCAATACTTCAGAGTCAGGTAATACTTCAATCACACAGTAAAATAGTGGAGGTAGCACATAAAAAATTCCTTTAGTGTGCTCCTGCGTCTTCCTGACTGGAGTGGAACTGGCAGTCTGCATTGTTACACTTGTCATGATATACATGAGAAGTGTTCTGTGCAGGATCATTGGGGGTCATGGCATTTGTATTCTACAAAAGAGGAGAAAGAAAAGAATGAAACCCCCCACACAGAGAAACTATTAAATGAAGTTTTGTGAGTCTTTTTAAAGTGTTAAAACAAAACTTTAAAATGAGCAGTAAAGATAATATTGAAAATGCAAGTCAGCAATGCTTAGTTAGAGAATTAAAAATGAATGTATTAATATATTATAGACATAGTCAAGATGTTGCTATGCATACTCCAGGCATACTTTTGAATTTAGATAAAAAATTGCTCATCAGTTTAAATAAACAGATATAAATAATGTTCAGCCACTGTCTTTTCATATCAATTATGGATAGGTTAAAACAAGGTTGCAGAATCTACTTATATAAGAAGCAGTGGAGAGAAAGAATGGCCTTTTGGGGGGAGTGAAAAAACTTTACAATTGCAGATTTAGATGCGGGTCAGATGAAAAAGTTTAAGAATATTCTGAGTTGGTAGGTTAGTGGTGTGCCACAGGGGCAGTGGTGTTCACAGGACTTCAGTCTGTGTGTGCTGCTTCACCTGGCCTCTGGCTCTACGGTAGCTGCCTGTGTAAGTTTTCCAAAATTCAAGAATCTCAGAGCTTCCAGACGCTCAGTAGATTAGACCAAGTGCTTTTATGAAGTTGTATCACTGTGCAGCTTGTATAGGTGCTTTGTGCAAAGAAATATCGGCAAAGGGCTTCACTTGCTAAACTGGAATTAGTCATGGCCTGCATAAAGCCAGCTGAAATCAGATGTACCGTTAAAGCATCAATACATATTTTGCACAGAATTGCTTGAACTAACACTAACACTCCTAACAAAGTCTTCAAGTGTAAGATGCTACTGTTAGTTAGAAGCCATCAGCTTGGGTTATCCAGAGCAATTTTTTAAGATCCTGTAGTCTGGGCTCATCAGAATTTTTCTCAAGAAAGGGTTTTCTGTTAGGAAGTACTGATCTGGTAAAAATACGTGTTCTGCGGAAATGATGGCTTTTGAAGAACGTTAACTGAAGGTCTAGCTGTGGCTCAGATCCTAGCTTGTAGCCTCTGAGGATGTCTGTGATTTGACCATATGGCTGTGACAGAATTGGGGAGCTTCAGATGTCTCAAGTCAGTGGCAATGCATGGCAGCATGTGTACAGTCTTCTTCGTGTTGGGGAGCGTCAGAACTGTCTGACTCATACACAGCTGCCTAATTGGCACACACTGAAAAAGCAACTACCTGAATGTCAGGCAATCCAGGGAGCCTGGCCCTGAGATAGCATGGCTGAAACTGAAAAGCAAAGGGAGAAAATGGCATATTTCTGCATTTTGCTGCTCAACACGAAAAGCAATGATGAAATCAAGGAGAATTGTATCACTTGTACTCCACACTGCTGAGATTACCAGGAAGCACATTTTATTTCTGCAGTTTAATTAAATACTATCAGTTTCAAGATTTCTGTTGTTTGAAACATTTGGAGATGTATTTGTCTCACTTTGGTACAAGCAAATACTTAAAAACTATTGTAGAATATGCATGCTTTTCTTCATCCAAATCTATTTGTAGCACTCCAGAAAAGCATTAATAATACTGAGAATCCATTAAAATAGTGGTCAGGAATAGGAAATGATTTCACTTTGCTCAGAGTTGCAACATATGATTAAAGTATAAACTTCATTCATATACATAAGCTCCCAGTAGCAGTATGTGGTGTGTGTGTGGGGGGGGGATCGGGGGAGGAATGATCTGGTGCACTTTTTCTAAAATTGCTTTGAATTCCAGGTTTTCACAGAGAAGTTCTCAGGCCCTAACTTCACTCTACAGTGTAATGCATTGCATGGAACAATCTGTTTTGGAAGCTTCCTTTTCTAGTTGCCTTTAGCTGTGTATGTGGTCTGTAGTGCTGCTGTCCACGTCCAATTTGTCAGGGTCTGGATATGTCTAGCTTGCTGTAGAGCTATCCTGTGTCACTCACTGATCTTGTGCCTTGCCAGTTCATGTCATTGGTTCCTTGATAATTTCTTCAGAAGGCTTTATGAATGTTTGTTGTTTCTACAAAATGCCATCCATTAAAAATTACAGTATTTTGGAGAATATTATGAATCTTGAGACTGTTGATGATCCAAGTGGGCTGGATTTTTCCCTGAGTCATTACTGAATGTCTGTCTCCCACATAATGAGCAGATAATTTTTGCTCCATGTACTCCTTAAAAAGAACTCTAGCTGGAAAAAAATCACAGTAAACAATTCCTTATACGTATTATTTCCTTTTAATGATTTCCAAGTAAATTGACTACAGCTACTTCATTTGTTTAAAAAAAAAAATTAATGAACAACTTTGCAGATTTGACTTGAGACCACTGTTGAATAATTGATTTTGAAGAGTCAGTTTTAAAAAGTAAGAACAAAGTTGATTGTTTAGAGGGATTTGTTCCATTTCCGGTTTCCAGCTTTCCAGCTAGATACCTCTAATTTTTAGAATCCATTCTCTGGTTAAAGTGTATGTATTCAAAACTTGGTATTTGCTTTCTATCTGTATTTTTCAGTCTTCTGTAGTAATTCAGTGCTCCCCAAAACTTGGAAAAAAAAAAAAATCTTTGCTAGATTGGGAACAAAATGTGAATGCAAGAAGGGATTCAGACACTGTTCCTGAAGACAGAAATGTTTATTCACATAAATAAAACCACATGAATTTATGACAAACATACGGAAGAAGATCAGTAGGCATTCTTTTTCCCTTATAAAATTGCACTGTCCTATTATTACTTTCTTCTTGTAAAGCATTCCCCAACCCATCACATATTATTACTAAATTTCTTATTAGCTTTGCTCACTATAAAGTTTAATTTTATCAAATGTCACTTATCACACAGTCTGTAGCCTGTGTACTTGTTATGTATGTGCTATTTTCCCTAGTGTTACTTATAATTGCTGTTAAGATTTGAATACCATCTGGGCTTATATTGTCATAGGCTGCTCCCTTAGGGAACAACCTAATCTGTCTTTTTTTCTACTGTATGAAACATACATGCACAGATAGCTAGAGGAAGGCAATACCATTCACAAAATAGGTTCATTCTGTACACATACCATATTAATACCAAAAAAAAAAAAAAAAAGAACTTAGTGAATTCTGGATGGTTTTCTTTCTCATATTTTGGCTTGACACTTTCACCCTAAAATGTTGTTGTCTTTTAGTATTATTGCCAAATGATTTTATTTATGAGTTATCTCCTTGTCCTTACCAGGCTCAGTATATCAAAACAATGATAATTGAGAGTCCAAGAATGAAGTACTCAGTTTCCCAATAAATGCATAAGAAATTAAGTCCAAGCAGAGAGAGAATGGAAAAATGCAGAAAACTGAACAGTTAAGAATATAAAAATAGCTAGAAAAGATATATTAAGATGTATTTGTAAGATATCTCCTTGCTGTTCTACTCTGGCTTTTTTAGTTGTTTTTCCTCCTCCAACCTTATTCACTGCCCTGCCTTTACAAATTCATATCTGGACTCTAGTAGTATTCAGGCTGATGCTTTAGGATCAACTGCCGCTTCTATACTGTCTCTCCCATTTTTAGTTCTGTGACCCCCTTTTATTTTAATGACTAGCTGGAGGGATGTGTGAATATCATGTACTCACAAACAAAAAAATTATTGCCATCTGGGAGGATTTTTTTGCTCAGATTAAGAAAACAGGTTCAAAATTCCTGCAAATTCTTCTTCTACTGGCAGTATTCTTGTTGGCTCCAAATTGGAAAAGGCATTCTAGCTTAGTAAAGTTTAAGAAGAATTACCTCAGTAGATGGTGCTATAATCTTAGGTTTAGCTTGTTAGTACAAGTCTTTCTTGAAAAAAGACCTACTGCATGATTTTTGTACCTTCAAAAAGGAAACTATTATATATAAAATGTAATCAACATGATGCTATAATTATTTTATATGTTTGACATTTTAAATATTTTAATATGCTGTTTACTCTGAAGACTACACTATATTTAGATACAGCGCTTGATGAGAATCTACTGGACAAGCAACAAGTATGTGATGTGATTCTGAATAAAATTAAAGTTTGATTATGCCCATTGTGGCTTTTAACACAGCTGTGCATTGGGTTTGCTGTGCTTCAGAATAACACATCTCCTGAAGATTCCCTGTTGCACTCAGAAATCTGTTGATTCTTTTGAAACTGCATAGCTCATTGGAGACTGAGACACAGAACTCTGCATGCTCAGTTACTCACTTTCTCCTTACCAGATCTTTCGGGGGAAGGAGGAGGGAGGCTGGTATTTCCTGGAAGTTGGACTTTAATTTTTGTCTTCAAGAGAACAGGAGTAGCAAATGTAACCTGCTATTGACATGGCCATCTAAAGAGTAGAGGGCTTTTCTTTTCTCCCCGTCACTGTATATGTGTGATGTGACCTTATTGGCTTAAAAAATATATGAAGCCAGAAGCAGCGGTGGTGGTGATGGTTCAGTCATCATTTGAGATTGGTTTATAAATTTAGGAAAACAGATAAAATCTAGTATGAAGACACACAGCAAGAAGAGCTACACTTTACTGAAAGACTTATCCTGAATCTGCAGTTTGTGTAGCATGAGGGCTATGCATAGGCATCATCAAGGAATGTTAAATGTAAACTCTGCATGTGCCTGAAATCTTTCAGTACTGTAAAGATTAAAGATTTTTGTTGTTTTGGGTGTTGTTGTTGTTGTTTTCATTTGGAGAATAAATGGTAGAGATGAGCCTGAACAAGTACTGTAGGTGTGATTGAGTGATACATGAGTGATAGAAGCTTGTCACTTTGTACTGAGGTCAAGAAAATAATTTCTGGTAAGAAGAGATCCAATTGTTAATGTGCAAGAACTGCGTAACTTGCATACGTTTCTCTGCTTCCTTCTGCGTCACCTTTACATGAATCCTGAACTGCTACGACCCATGTACATAGAGCACTGTACATTATGTGCAGGTGGTAGAGTTATGGGAGTGCACATAGTAATATTCCTGAGACCCTGAGAAGACTTGCACAAGAATGGATTACTAGACTGATAGCACATGGCATTACAGAGACAAAAGGAGAAGGTTGCTCCAACTCTGTCTTGCATTTCTTTCCTAAACCTTTCTGTCCCTTTAGCAATTATGGAATAGCTCCATTTCAGAGAGGTGTGGCAGCACTAATTTATATAAGCCTTTTTAGAGTAAGACTAGGCATACTGTAACTTTCAGATTAGTAGCAAATATGCATTAAGTTAAGTTTCACGTGTCCTGATCAATGAAGCATAAAGATATAATTAGTTTACAGTGGCATAGTAAGGAGACTTGAAAAGTAATTGTTATGGTAGATTCACTAGCATTTTAAATATAGTGTTTCTGTTTTAGAATCTAAAAACAGTTGCTTAGATTTCAACAAAACCCAGTAAATAGTGGTTTGGGAATGCTGATTTCCTCCTAGAAACATTTGGTAAAGCAGCAGATAAATCAGTTTTTGCCAGTGTAAATAAAAAGTCTTGCAACTGCTGTTTAGAGAATTTATATAAATGTTGAACTTTTTCAATGGAAGAAGGGAAAGGGACCATATTTTCCAATCCAGTGCCTTAGGACAGTGACTGTATGTTTGAACAAGGAATGTAGTTTAGAGGCCCTTCTTTGTGACAGTAGTCTAAACACCCATATTTTGCTCTCAAACTGCAGATTTTCAGCAAACAACAAAATTGTTTCTATATTTTTAACAGAATATATTCTGTTAGTCTTTAATTCTTGAATATGCATTTGTTTCAAGAGATGAGACGAAGTCGTACCTGTTTATTCAAATGCTTTTTTGAAGTTACTGGAAAAAAAAAATTTCTAATTAGAAGTTCTCTGTAAAAGTTGTGTCACTGCTATAACAATTCCTGGTACATCAGAATGTATTAGAATATTCAGATTTTTATGCTAAGATGTGAATAGCTGTACTAGTTACAAAACAGCATCGTTTTAACTGTGGGGGAGCCATAATACAGCTCTAAATGGCTGACCAAGATCTCATTAAGCTTATGTGAAGTCTCATCTGTACCAATTAGTTGATGAAAAGACCTCTGCGTTCCCGAAAGCTTGTATGCATTATGGAATACGAGATTTTTCCAAGATCTTCAACTGTGGGAAGATTCTGAAGTGGGTTGTTTTAAGAACAAGCCTGTGATTTAGACTAATTTTTGCTAAGGAAACAGAGGCTACGTATATAATAAATTGAATACAAGTCATATTCTATAAAGGTTAACAGTATAAAACTTTATACTTTGTTTTATTTTGAGTTGTTGATAGTTGTTGTTACTTTTATGTGAGTTGCAAATTGCTCCCAAGAAAAGATGCATAGTAATAACACACAAGTAGGTTGTATTGTTAGGAAGTGGCTCATTATAACCTCATCTCATCATATAAACCACCAGCTCTGGGATGCATTAATGCACTTACGATGTGCCTTATGGGCCCACACAAGAAACAGATTAATGCTTGTGAAATCATATTTTAATTTTTAAATATTCTTTCAAGATGAAAGGAATCCTCTTAGTGCCATGGGTAAGCAATATTTTAAATCTGTGTGATTGTAATGTGGTCATTAATTTAATGCATTATTCTCATACAAGAAAGCCCTACGTATTACCTGGGGTCTGGTTTAAAGTGACAGTATTGCAGAAGCTAAACAGTCGTCTTTTGAGCAAATACAGTAGCACAGTCAAAAACAGTTTGTTTGTTTTACTTGTTTATAGTAATATACATGTTTGATGTGCTAGGAAACATACAACGGTTACTAGTATAATTGCAGTTATTTCATTTCATCTGACATGGTCAAATGTTAAGAGCTATACATCCAAAAAATGAAAGAAGTCCAAGGAAATTGGGAAACTAATCTAACTGAAAATTCAGGAGGAAACTGTGAGAAGAATGGCATAACTCCTGTTGTTTGAAATGAGAAAATAAGACTAAGCAATGTAGTGGAACTGTATATCAAAATAATATATTTAACTTTCATAGAGAAAGCAAGGGACTGGACTGATTTAATTTCAGTTCTAAGTTAGTCCTTGATCCAGTAGACCAGTATGCTTGTACTTGGAACAAAATTCCAATAAATTAATGGATACAGCCCTGGCTTGGATAGATAGACTGGATCAGGGCCTAACTTCTACGTAAATTCTAAAATGTGATGATGATGTCTGTAAATAATACATTTTTATAGCTAATCTACATGGGATTTGTGCTTTTTTTTTAATTAAAAGAATATCAATTACTGTTGGGTTCAACAAGATTAATGAATCAGACATGCGCATAAATTTATGGGTAGGAGAAACTGCCATATCCTTCCTGAAAGAAAATACCATGTTTTTCCAGTGTGGTGAACTTAAATACATTGTATACTTACTTCATCATACAACCTTGTTATAAAATGGTAGCTTTAAAGGAGTAGGACTTCATCTGGAGTTTAATTTCAAAGGCAGTACAGCAAGTTTCACCATTTGTTGTTCTAGCACTCTTAACGTAATTCTATCAAACAAGAGAATCAATGTAGTTTTATTTTTCAGTTGAAGGCAGAGTTGGACCTCAGACATCACATCTTCTGTCATAATGTGAAATGTTCAACACCTGCAAGCCGGACAGTAAATTCTGTATGGGGCCTTAGACCAGTACTCCACTGTGTTTGTCCTTAAACTTGAGTCTTTTGTCTGACAAACTCTTGGGGACTCCAGGTGTATTAAGTTAGATGGGGAGGGGAGCTATCTTGAGATAATCATCTTACTGGGAATAAAGAAATAACATGAAGCAAATATGTAGCATTCAGAAACCTAAAAGAGGACTAATAACAAAACTCTAAATGGCAAATTTAATAGTAACAAGTGCTTCAAGTTAGAATATTTCAGTGTGCTGGCATTTTTTAAGTCTGTTTCATAGGTTCTGGTTCATAGAAATATAAGAAAAAGCACTTTAATACATATTTCATAGTAATTGGTAAGTTGATGTTTGACTTAGATTTAAGGAACACTAGTATATGTATGATAGTTCAGCCTGAGGTGTCTGCACAAAGGCTGTGAGATCATATACTCTAGCTACACAATACACTGCTGGACTCTGTGAAAGCAAAAGGAGACTACTAAAATACGTTATCCGAGTTAGAAATGGAATTAGAACAACTGAATATGCAGTACAGACACTTCTAGATTCTTCTTTTTACCTCCAGAATTATCACTTTTAAATTAGAATACAGTGTGCTGAGCACTAAATCCAGAAACTGGGTATTCCTTCAGAGACTTTTAAGGCGCTGCAAATGGAGAGCTAATATTTCGACTCATAAGAAAAAAAGTAAGGAAAAAAAAATCTTTGCAAGAGTTTGGAAACGATTTGCAAATGGTTTAGAGAAAATGAACAGCTGGACTCCTAGAATTTGTAAGAGTTGCAGCTGTCCAGATGAGCAACCTTCTGTAGGGTGTTCATGGAAGAATATGGCTTTATTCAGCTGTCTGAAGCTGTAAATGAGAGTAAAATGATAGAGAAGATGATAATATAAAAGCAGCATTAGTCCTGCCAATTAGCCTGATGTGTATAAGGAACTGAGTTTCTTGATAACCAACTGATTTGTTTTTTGCAGAACTACAGCAAAGAATTGTATTAAAAATGCATGATTAGTGACTGATTCAAATAAATATCCTAAAGGTGCCTTTGAAATTGGAAGAGATATAAGTGGTACTTAAACATAATAAAAATCCTCTATTACCTCTTCATATTGTCAGATGGCACTGATGAGAAAATGTTTACTGTACAAATAGAAAACTGTTTACAAATATTATATAGTTGAACCACTTCTGCTAGAAAAATTAAAGAGCAAAAATATATACTTCCTGTACTCTGAGGAAGCTCTTTGGTCACAAAGTTCTGTGTGTAGCAGTATTGTTCTAAACTCTGAAAAAACTTCTCCCAGTTCTGCTGAACAAGAGGGATTTTTTGGTTCTGTTTTTGGTTTGGTTTTTGGCTACCAAAATTCAATTTTAGATTTAGGCTGATATCTTAACCTTTGAAGAATGATCTGGACTAATGTGTTTATTTTAGTCATGTTTTCTGATCTTTCTGCTAGCAAGCAGAGCTCTTCCTTCTCTAGTGGTATTTTTTCTGACAAGAGACTCCTAAGCAGCACATGTTGATGTAAATCTCAGCAGTATTACTGCTGTACGCTGCTTAGTGAATCAATTTTCTTTGTAATTTGGGTGTGGGTAACATGCTACTCCCGAAAAGAAAATGAAATTCATTGCATTAGCAGATAGTTTGTTAGATGTAGTTAATGAGTTTGGCGGGTCTTCTGGTCTCAGCACTAATTGGGAGGAATCCAAGACTTTCCAAATAAATGAAGCTTTGTCCTTTGCTAGGTTTTAAGTGTTCCCTTTTATAATGAAGAACTGACTCCTTTGAGCAATTAAGAGTTGATGTAGTCAATTTATGTTGGATCACAAATGGGCTTTGAAACAGATGTTACCAGGCTTAATTCTCCAGATGCATCCTCTTTTTGTAAAAGGAAAGAAGAAAATTTTAATTTCTCTGCTATTTGTTGATACTGAGATTCTTTCTATGTGTTCTTTAACTTTTGCTGATGAATTGGAACATGTTTGAACTGGAAAAGAGGGGTCCAAGAGAACTTGAGTGTTTTCAGTTTGTTGGATGTTGGTAGGTGGTTTCAATGTCTTGATTAAATTCAGTGAAGATAATTCATGGTAGTCCACCTGTTGTATCAGAAGTGCTTGTTCTTGGTAGGCTGTTGGGTGTTCTTGAGAGCTTTCAGCCTTTCCTTCTGAAATTCTTTCACGCTGAATAGAAGGACTGAGCAA
This sequence comes from Dromaius novaehollandiae, assembly GCF_036370855.1. Classification (NCBI taxonomy): domain Eukaryota; kingdom Metazoa; phylum Chordata; class Aves; order Casuariiformes; family Dromaiidae; genus Dromaius; species Dromaius novaehollandiae. The sequence continues at coordinate 16,444,404 of NC_088110.1, forward strand.
GAGAGAAAATAATTGTGTAGTCCGGTAGAAAGAGACAGAAATACCTTCCAGTCGTTGCTCCATAAAATGTTTAAGTGTTTTATACAAAGTATATACTTTGAAAAAATGTGGCAAATCACCTTGGTTATATCTTCTACCTACTGCTGTTTGTCCCAACTATATTAATAAATTATATATTAAAATTTTTATGTATGTTTATATTAAAATTTTTATGCATGTTAAATATATATATTAAAATTTTAATAATAAGCACCATGGCTTTCCACATTTGTAATACAACCATTTCTGGGTTTGAGTACCTCACTTCAATATATCAACCATTTACTGCTCTGCAGTTGATGAATAGCAAAATTATGGATAGCCATTGAGAGCTGTGAACAGTAGATAATTTTGATTAGCCACTGAAATACTCTTAAATATGCTGTGCTGTACTGTTTGGAGTCGTTCAAATCTGATTTGCACTATACTTCAGAAGATAATAACCTTAGTTATCTCTTCTCTTACAATCTAAAGGCCTTACTACCCCAATTAACACGTGCACAAGTATCGAACACTTTCTTTTGCTTTATAGATATAGTTTAGCTGGCTGTTTATGCTTCTGATTTCAGATATTTTCTGTCCATGTGTCATTGATTAACCTTCTATGTTCATTGTCATGTCCTCAATATATGACCTATTTATCAGGTCAAGTGGCTTTGAAAAGCAGATTTTTCTAAACTGCTTAAGCAATTGACAGATTTTAACGTTTTGTGCCAGAACTATCTTGCACATTCATGCAGAAAGAGAAGAGAAGCAATATCATGGGATGGACCATCATATCTAAGCTTGAATTTCATATATTTATGAGACATTTGACCAGAAACATTCTAAAGCATTTTAATAGAACAAACATACTTATGTTTTGTTTTATTAAAAAGATGTAATAGAAAAGTTGAGTTCTTATCTATCATGTTCTGTATCCAAGAAAAGAAGCTAAATTTATGCTGGAATGGGGGAGGCATTTTTGTTCTCATTCCTTATAAAAGAGAAAATAAGGAAGGAACATAATACTGAAACAAATTGATATATATTCACAGCAACCTGAAGGGTCTTTGCTGTGGCAGAGTAAGCAGAACCTTTGTTTTTGTGTCATAAAGTAAATAATAATTTTTAAGTAGAGGCCAATTTATTTTTTTTCCTAAGAATGAGGCAAGTCGCAGAAGGTATCATATCCCCTCTCAAAGCCCATAGTTTCCATTTGGCATCTAGATACTGCTATTCTCTATTAAAATTGTACGAAAAAAATCCCTTGACTGGCTTTTGTCAGATTAAGTATGAGCCTGAAGACTAAATATTACAAGCTATGAACTATGAAAAGCAAGGTTTGTAGTAGAAATACTAGCAGACCTTTAAATTGTTCAAGCTTGTAATTTTTTCTGGATCAGAAAAAGTTCCTACTGAATAGCATATTACAAGTACAAACTGTTTTTTTTCTTTTTTCTTTTGTTTTGTTTGTGGGTGTCTACTTAAGAAGAAAGACATTTTTCAACCTGAAGAAAGGAATCAGAATCTATCCTTAAATGATTTATTGCTAGCAGTTGGTATCGCTTTGGGAAAATCCTGCTATTGTCACTGAGGCATTATGACAGTGTAATGCAACTTAGCCATTCTGATTTAAGGAAAGTGTATTTTATTTTTTTCATCGCATTTCATAAATGTGCAGAAGTCAGTGCATTTGAAAGAAGGGGAGGTAGAATGGACCTGTTAAAAGATAAGCCCCAAAATACATAAATTCATACTTTATAAATATATTTTTATAAAAGTTTAATTTTACTACAGTGTTTAGAAGACCCCCTCCTAACCTGTCCAGTGGAGCTATGTTCTATAGTTAGTCACAGTCAAACTCGATATATATAGCACTAATGTAAGATAACTATAGAACTACAGCAAGTTATTTTCTTGAAAAGCAAATGAGAAGCACAAACCAGAGAGTAAGGTGAAGGTGTGGTGGGGACTGGGAGGAGGATGTTTTTATTGAATCTAACCCTCTTAAAATGATTCAGCTCTCCAGCCAAAATAAGTGCCTGTTTAAGTATTTTTGTAATGAATACATTCTGTGATGAGACTGTGAATCCACCAGTGCAGCTACACTACACAAGAGGGTGAGATCAGCCTCTGTAGCACACAGGTGGTCCAGAAAAATAGGCAGAACTTCTGCTTTGTGCCCTATTACTGATCTCTAGCTACACCACACAGATAATAATCTTCTGCAGCATAAGAGAAGAAAATGATTAGTTAACCTGAATCTCTGTAAAGTTCCCTTTTTAATCTTTCTGAGATTCTTAACCTGTTAAATCCTGAAAAGTTAAGTAGATATGGCAAAAATAAAAATGGCATTTAGCTGAAAGACCTCCAATCACATTGATCTTGTAACTTCTAAGGAATTGCAACTATGACTAAAAAATTTTTTTTTAAAAAAAGCTCTGGCTTGCACAAAATTCTGGGAGCATATCCTAAGAAGCAGGAGGTTAGAGTAATGTGCATGGCAGTCTTGCTTTGAAAGGACAAGAGGAAAAAAGGGATAGGCATCACAGGCTTACTCTCAATATGAAAGTAAGCTTGGTGAATGTTAGCTTGTGTGATCAGTGCTTGTGCTTCTGGTGTTGGTTGTGTGCTTTAGGTGAGTGTTTATGTTTGCTGAAGAATTGCTCTGTGCTTTTGCTGAGTTGCTACCATTCAGGGGTATGTGAGATGACTGTGTGGAGAATTGTCAAGCTGATTCTTTTCATCTTCATGAGAAGGTGTAGCTTTCCCAGGCAAGCATAAAAGGCAGTAGCTGAGTAACCAGAGGAGAATAAGCGGGACAGTCAGTATTGGTGAACATACGGAGCACTTGCTGTATGAATGTATTTTTTCCCTTTTTCACACTCTTGGATATTTCTCACTTACTGCTAATTAGCTTCAAAGTAGAGCATGATAAGAAGAGAGTATTCTTAATCTTTCTTGCAGAGGATAAACTAAAATAAATATGTGCTTCCAGAACCCAGTACATTTAAGTTCAAGATAAAGGTGAAACTCACCCAAAAGAGGAAGTTTGCCCAGAGTGCAAACTGTGCTGCTGAGGTGCAAGTCCCAGGGGAAGGGTGACGTTCTGTTGGAAAAGAGGGGTCTGACCTCTTAGATGAGACTCATGTAGCAGCTAGGGTCATCGTCTTGCACAGAGGATGCTCCTGCAGCAGAGAGGATGTTCCGTTTGGAACTGCAGTTACACTGAGAAAAGAGACCTTGGGATCATCCTTGACAGATCTCTGAAATCACAAATTCAGTGTGCAGCAACAGTCAAAGAAATTAAGAAAATCATGAAGGATGTATTGAAGACAGCAGAGAGGGCATCATTTTGCCATTATATGAAACTGGTTTGCCCACAACTTAGGTACGTGGTGCTGTTTTGGTCTCTGCATCTCAAAAAAGCTGTAGCAGAGTTAGAAGCGATGTAGAGTAGGCCAGCTGAAATGATCAAGGGAACAGAGCAGGTGACATACAAGGAGTGGGTAAAAAGGCTGGTAGTGTCTAGTTTGGAGTAGAGAAAGCTGGCAGAGGGGAAAGGAAGTATGACTGAATTTTATATTCTCACAAGGGCAGTGGGTAAGCTGAATGTGAAATTATTGTTTGTCACATAAATCCTACAGTATGAGAATTAGGGAGCACTTGAAACTGTCTAAAACTGATCAGCAAAGATACTTTACACAGTAGGTAGTGCATTTTTAGGGCTTGCTGCCACAGGCTATTGCAGAGGCACATGGAATCATCACATACTGAAAGGGATGTTGTCCCTGTTGTACAATGATCCTAGGGATCATTAGGAGAATATAAAGAATGTCACACAGAAAGTGACCAGGGTAGGGTTTTTTTCCCCTAAACAAGCATCTTCTATTGTCAGTCACCATTGGAGACAGAATATTAGGCTGGATAGGCTGTTGGTTTCACTTAGTAAGAGATATTCTTAAGAAATCTAAATAGAGTCTCGTTTGCACAGAAGTTTGTTTCTTTCAGCTGCATAAGTGCATTACGTTTAGTAAAGATATTAGACCATGCTCTTTATAAATTTTCCCTTTCTAATCGTTGATGATATTTCACCTTCTGAACCTACTGCTGCATTTGCTTATCTGTTTCACATGTGATTTTATTATAGGAGAAGCTCAACATTACCTATGAAAATATTAACGTTATGTGAAAGGAAAGAGAGAATGACTCTTCTTTTCCCTTTTTTTGTAAAACTGAAAGCTTTTTATTTTAGTGATCACTGAATTCCTTTAAAGGTATGATAGTATTCAGCAATTCACCTTTATTTTCCTTAATTACTGTGACATTTAAAGCTGTTCACATTCTTATTTGTTACATGCACGAAAGAGACTTTTTTTTTTGATATACTGTCTGTCATGGGATACAGACATAACCATGATCGTTATACATTTTAGGACTGTAAGAGCATACATATATAACATATCACATCATCAGTTGTTAGTGTCTGTGGGTGTTCAAACTTGCATTTGAATTCTGCTCTGAAATAGTTCACTGTTGTTTACAGATTTGGCTTATGTGATATTTTAATTAGAAATAAGTTTTCACTTAAAGACATACGGAAGAAGCCAGAAAGATAGCTGCTAAGTTATTTTTTCAGCGTTTCATAATTATAATATTTTCTTCTTGGTCTTGTCCTCACCCTCTGCACTCTCTCTTTAATCAATTTGAGGGGTACCTCCAAACAGTATCACTTCTACTGACTTAAGAAGCAAATAAATTCCATAGTGTGTTTTGTTTTGGTTTGGTTTTTAATTCTTCTCTACAGTAAAAGTGAACAAATCATCCTCGGCTATTACACAGTTTATTTTTCATCAGTTCCCAGTGTCCCTTGAATGGAAATTAATTGTCTTTTTTTTTTTTTTTCCATAGCAGATGAGAAATCTAATTTAAATTACAGAAAAGAGAAGAGTCTTAGTCAAAACTGTTTAGGTCAGGGCCAGGAGTAGAAATCAGTCTTCCTAGTCCCTCTCCAGTGCCTTGTCCACTGAGCCTAGATGAGCCAGATTGTATAAAAGTTAGAGACAGATGGCATGTGCTAGCTTTACTGCTCCTTTTTTCTTTTGTACCATTCCTCACCACTCATTTTTGTGTTTTGCTCCTTGGCACACCAAAAGCTCTGACTTTTCTTATATACTTTTGATGTCGTTTTGTGTTTTCATATTCCTTAGAGAATGAATTCTGTCTTTGACATGTGCATATTTCTGTTCATATTCTTTCTGAGTACATACTGTACAACAATAAGGATACTACCTAAGCAGAAAGGAAATGTTTTATAATTTATACTTAATATTATAATATAAAATTTAATAATAAAAAAGGCAGCAGGTACATGACAAATAGCACAAAAAGTAAGTTAACTTCATTTTGATAACTATACCTTGGAAAACTCATCTCACTACACAGTTTTGAAAACTCATAGTAAAGAAAGCATCTTGTTTTGATCAAGTCCAAAGAAAAAGAGTTTTCTGGATTGTATGTTGTTGGAAACAAAGCTGTCTGCAAAAATCATGGTGTCTGTGGTATGATGTATGGCCTATAAACTAATACGATTGATTCTGAGCAATTATACTGTGTTCGACTTACTTAATCTCATTTCTGATACAACATTTCTAATTCACTGGTGTTCCAGATCCTGTTGACACATAGGAATCTTCTCCACTTAATCTTAAGCATTTCAGGCATCTAATCTAAGATAGCTTTCTTGTCCAGTTAGTAGAGAGGTTAAATAGCTGCAGGAAGTGAGTCCTCCTGTGATAGGAGTCAAGGGTGGTTTAGGTGCATGCTTAGGCCTTGGTATTCAGGCACCAATAACAACACTAAATAGGGTTTTTATGTTAGTTACATATAAGGGCTTTTTCCCCAAATAAATGCCTTAAGTGACCATAATTAAACAATTTAATAAACTAAAACTGCATATATGAAAAATAATCATATAATGCAGAAACTTTAGAAATACTGAGTTGTTTGTATTTAGGGGAAAAAACTTGGAAACAGAACAGGTTCTAGTTTTGTTTTGTATCTTTCTTACTAATGAATTTTGCTGGATTTGGGGTAGACTTTCTTGTATATGCCAAACTCTTGAGGGGAAACAGAATCAAATTTTTTGAGTGGATAGAGAAAAAAAATTACCATTTTGATTGTTCTGAAAAATTCATTTTTCATTTGTGTGATACTGTGTTGCAGTGAGGTCTGAACTGAAAAAGTAACTCTGAAAACCTCATTATTGTTCCAGCTGCATTGCTGAAAGATCATTTTATACAGTATCTACAAAGTCATAAAAGTTTCCAGGGTATCTTCCGAATTACAAAGTTTTGTACAGATTAACTGAATCAAAAGAAAGCTCTCACCTAAAATGTGGACTATATGTTGAGCTACTTTGTAATTGGAACAATCAGTTACCTCTTAAAAATGAGCAATCTTAATAATTAAAGTCCATCTCTGGTGCTTTTGGTAAAGGACACAAGTGTAGAAATACTGAAATTCCACAGGGTAGTATTGTTCAGATTTCCTTATTCTGAGGCAGAAAGTTAGAACTATGATAAATCAAATGAGAAGACTTCCTCTGTTAAGATTTCCATTCCACTCCTGCCAAACAAAGAAGGGGAGATGGTATGGTTTTTGTGTGTGTGATGATCTGAATTAAATCTTGGAATCATTGCACAGTTGCTCAGTGCTGCCAAATTATGGCAAATGGCAAAGTACATATATAGGTTACACTTCTGAAATATGGCCTTAATTAAATGCCCAGATTTATACACCTACACCTAGTCTGAATTTCAGAGCTGACAAGCACTTGCAACTGAGTCTTACTGTATCTTTTAAGTAGCTAAGTAACCCTAAAATGGATAGTGAAAAATAAGTGTATCCAGATATCAGATGTCACATTTTAATAGTTTGTTCCCGTAGCCTGGCTTCATGAGGTACTGAGCACCTGTCTTTCCTGCTGATTGCTGTAAGAATTGAGGCCATTCAGGAGAGCTTTCAGTACCTTTTTAATTAGGCTTCCCAGTTGGTGAAAAATAGCATTTTGATTGTTAGGAATTTTAAAAATCTTGTCACAAGGTGGAAGAATGGAATTTTAATAAATGTGCTAAATTGTGGAGAAATACATATAAATTGCTAGTATTATGCAAACGCTTAATCAGTTCTCAGAATGTCTGAGGAAACTGAATGTAAAAGTCCTTAAAATGTTTTTGATAGTGGTGTGGTAATACCCAAATCTTGTTAAGAGCTGTTCAGTACAGAACAGGCTAACATAAAGCTGTCTGTAGACTCCCAGCATTACTGGCCTCTGTTTCTCAGGGAAGGTAAATAGTGAAGAAACCCAAGCTGGATATCCCCAAACACTTTCTTTTTTCTTTTGTAAGGCAGATCTCAGTTTTCTAGTGCTGGGTTGTCAGAGACAGTATGATCATATTGAGGTGAAAGGCTCTATGTGTGATACCAATGGCAATTTACAAAGCCTGAAGTTCTGCCTTCAAGCTGATGTGTGAAATGAAGGAGTTATGCATTTCCTGTATTTGTCGATTTTCTACCTTCCTTTCTTGATAAAAACTTTATTCTGCCAGTACTTAATCGGTCACACATTTTTAGCATTCTGTGACTATCCTTCTGAGAACTTTTGAATGTTCTGAAAGTCCTATTTTAAATAGTCTATATTATGTATGAAGATATGTCGATCCATGCCAAGGAATGGGGACAGTCATTTTGTAGGAGTATTAGGAAGTGCACTGAGACCATCGATGCCCTTCATTCATTTATGTAAATTGTCAAAAGACAGTAGAGGACTGGATATCAATCTTCTTCAACGTCCGTAGGCTTTTTCCATCCTTGCAGCTGTACACCCCTCAGGTTTACAGCTTTTCAATAGTAGCAGGTCATCAAAATAAACATTTCAAGAATTGTTTCTGCAATTTGATTTTAATTCCTCAGCTTGCTTATGTCAGTTATGAAAACACTGTTATTTTGACAGAAACCTAATTGACTTGCACTGCAGAAGTTCAGGGGAATAGAAATAGATGAGTGGTCCATTCAGTGTGACGTACGGTTACTGAAGCCAGTTTATAGTGGAGAAGAACTCAGAATTCTTCTGTTTTAGTGTATGAATTAAAAGAAATCATTCACTTGCTGTTGACATCTTAGTGGCAAATATGTAAACAAAGTGAAAAGTAGAAAAAGCTTGGTAGTATGTCAGAGAGTGGCTGTACTCTTGAATTATTCATGTGGCTTGTGTAAAAATGGAACCTTATTCTACTGAAGAATAGTACACGTAAGTGGAAAAGCAAGTGGAGTCTGGATTGTATGCAGTATTAGCATCTTTTACTTGTATTAAAAATATTAAACTAATAAGTGAAATTGCTTCTATTTGCATATAGTTAAAGAAATTCAGATACTGGTAACACATACCCTTGGTAAAAATTTGGACAAACAAGCACACTTACAAAGAAAACATGGGTTTTGTGTACAGACATATGTATGTTATGCAGTACAGTTACTTCTTGAAATAAAAGTAATTGATAGAACATAAGGTACCATTGATGTCAGACGCTGTTGAGGAACCACTGTGAAAACACAGGAAAATGCATTCAAAAAGCAAATTGGACAGACCTGCTGATTTGTAAAGATTTTTCGCCCCTGCTCTGTTATATATCGTCAATGATCCTTGTCTCTTACAAATTCTGCTTCGTTCCTTGAGTGTTCACTTTAACTTCTCAGACAGCCAAATATATAACATTTCTATTACACAGATTATAGGACCTCCGCTATGATCTCGTATTTGTCCTGTGAACATGTATCACAGCAGAAATTTAAATGTTAAAAAAAGTAGAAACAATATCATTGGTAAGGTTAGAGTCGGGGGGTTTTATGCTACTATGAGGGCTGTATTTTTTCTCAGAAACTGAAGGTAGAAGAGGAAGAATTTTCATAATAGCTGTTAATACAGGAGATAAGTTATCCTGTGAACCAAGATTCAAGTTTCGGGTCTGATCATTTCTCTGTATAAACTCCCTCCATTTACTTAATGCAGTTTGTCCCCATCTAGAGGTACTGGATTGCCTGTGTGAGACTGGGCCTATTAAAGGTGTGGTGAAAAGATATGCAACTTTTACTCAGGCCATCATACTTTGTTTTTCAGTCCAGAGGTCTCAAGTTTGACCCATTCTACTACTGACCTACTTGGGGTCTCATTACCTTCAAGAGTCTGTAAGGATGGGAGTTGCATTAGTTAAGTGATAACAAGGGGTCAGGCATCCACGTAATTTAAATCAGGATAGGTCTGTCCAGTGAAGGGTGTGGCCCAGAAATGAAGAAATTTATTTGCAGATGTTTTTGGTGTATGTCTCTGTGGTACAAAAATGCACTTATCAAACATTTTCAATAGATTTCCTTGCTTGCAGTTCCAGGCTGTGGACAATGAGATCTCCTACCAGCAACTGTTGACATAAACGAAATATTCTGGGATCAGCTTCTACTGAGCATCCCACTTAAGTTTCTCCCCATAAAGCTTGGGTTTAAGGATTTCTAATTCTTACATATTTTAATCTTTTTGTCACTAGCTTTTATTAGGATTAGGATTTATTTGGTATTTTATTCTTCCTCCAACCTGTCCGTTATTTCCACCTCCTCCTGTGTAGAGATTCTTAGGTTTTTCCAGTTTCTGTTCTGTTAACAGTATTTACTTCAGTATGGTCTATTAAATGTACAAGTCACATACACATACAGTATTGTCCCTGCCCTTTTTTTGGTCTTGTTGCTAAACATTTTTGTCAAGTAAGATAAGATTGATAGAGAAGATGGATTCATGTACCTTTACTAATGGTCGAAATGTTACACTGTTTTGTCAACGGTGTCCTATTGTTGAAAGCAATTTCTCTCATGCTGCGTTGATATTAATGGATCTGCCAGGAAAGGCATTTAATTAATCAGTTCCAAGAATGAACTCTGTCAACTTTAATTTCGTAGCCAAAGATAATGCTTGGGCCAGAGTGGTGGGTCAGTCAACAGATGTTGTAGTAAGTTCAATTCATGTTTAAAAAACCCTGGTTTGGGACCTACGAATGGTGCTTAGGTCAGCAATTTGTTTCCTTCAATCTGTGGACAAGTTTCAAGCTATCTAACAGCTCTGACATCTGTTTAGAGGAAGAAAAGAGAAGTCTGCAAAGAGTAGTCTGCTATGACCAACAGGTCTTAGCATCCAGAGCATTTGCCAAAGGTCTGGAGGAAAGCTGTAGGAATTAATTCACAGTTAGCTGTTGAATAGCAAGTATCTTTCTTGCAGATTTACTCTAGTTAATAAAATCCTGTAGCTACAGAGTTTTAAAAGGTTATTCATTAACTCAACAAAAATCCATCTTTAAAAAGTTAAAAAGTGATCCCACAACCTTTCTGAGGACACTTGCATATACTGTCCAAGGTTGTATAACATCTTGTTTATTTTTTGTGATTTTACATGAATTGCTCTTGTAATAGCAAAATGAAATAACTTGCATGTTAGGCAAAGTCTCATCCAGTGCCTCTTCTTATCAGGAGGAAGACATGTTTGTATCAGTGGTTATTGTGTCAAACGCAAAAATACGTGAACAACTGTACTGCCTAATATTAAAAGAAATGTTTTGCAATAGTTTCAGAAGAGAAGGATGAGGCTTGGAAGAGAACATGAAAATGAAAGGTTAAAATTTTTAAGTAAGGTTCCTGTTGAATTTCTTTTACTACATTTATAATCTGTAAAATATCTGTGTGCTCTCTGTGCTCTCTCTCATTGAAAGTAAGTTTCAAAATGGACTGTGGGCCCTATGAGTTTCAAAGCTGCCCTCCTCAGTCTAGAAATCTACGATGCAGGCTCCAAAACTGCAAACTCCAAGCTTGCATAAAAGCTCTCAGCAAAATTCTGTAATTAACATAGAAATACCATAGCGCTGTTGTCCATATTTGTGAAGTAATAAAAGCATAGACAAATTTGAAAGCCCACTTTTTCCGTTGGACATCTGAGAATTTTTTTTTACTGTTTTGGAAAGAAACATTTTTTAAGAGTGCTATTTAGTATTAATCTGCTGGTGCCCCTTCCCCAAGGGTACAATAATGCATGAGTTTTATTTTATTTCTTTCTGATGTGTTACTAATTGAAAAAGATTGTGGTGATCTTAAGTAATCATGTTGGGCCTGCTGCTGAGAACATTTGACACTGCAGTTGCTTTCAAGTGGAGCAGTCGTCATGAGATTGAACATTTGGGAAATTTCTGTATTTAAGAAATTCAAGGCTACAGTACTTGTAGCATGTTTATTGCACACAAACTGCTCAGACATCTAGATTTTTCGGATAAATAACATGAAGTAATTTCAAAATCTTCAGCTCTGATGAAGGTATATCGAGTCTTTCCTTCTACAGCCAGAAGAGTTGATATGTCTGATACCTTCAGCAAGGATGTTACTTTGAAGACCACAACAAGAAAACAAGATTTTTTTTTTAACTGGCTTCTGTGATCTGTAGACTGTTATTGTTGGGTTTCTGCATGCCTAATATTCACACAGGATACAGAGAATATCAATTACAAATGAAAATTGAAATACACACGTGCATGTTAATCTACACACCTCTAAATTATTTAAAGTATTTCTGCTTCCTTTCCAGAGTCCTGAACTTAGCAAATTTTGATTGGAAACTTCTATGTATCAGGGGCAACTAGATCAGTGGAATGGCACCAAAAAATAATATAAATGTACATGGCTGTACTTGTGCAAAGCATCTTGTCTGAATTAATACATTTTATCAGAAGAATTACAGATGAGTATTGTTAAATCACAGGGTTTTTAGCAAATTAAATTAAAGGACTTGACATACTTTGTATTGACAGGAGTAGTAAGAATTTTAATAAAACCGTGTTTTGTTAACAGACTAATGGATTTCCTGAAAGATGTTTCTGTTGACAAAAATGCAATGTGATATTGGACACAAGTGTAGGTCAACAGTGTTGCATAAACATCGTGGTGCAAGTTTACCCCAAATTCTATTCCCATTTGTTAAAGTGGGAAATGGCAGATACGATGGTTTCTGCTAACAAAAGGAGTGCCCTCCTTTTGTAGTTCCCTTGGAGCCAGTGGAGCCAAACCAGTTGGTACGAGATGAAGATTTGACTGACTGAGTTTGCTAAGTTCAAGTTTCCTATTCCCACAGTAACATCTTATTTTTATGAAAGGTACAGAGCAGTTTAGCAGAGGTATGAAAAATTGCTATGCAGTGTGCATGTGTCTTATTGTACATATTGTTACAAAAACATTATTGTTAATAATGTTTTATGTGACTTAGTTTTTTTCAATTCTAATATTCGGAATTAAACTGTTCTAATTATAAGGACCTAACTCTCGCTAAAATGTACTGAATGACCCTTCTCTCATATTATCTATTGGGGGGTTTAATGCTGAATTCATGTTTGTCTGCGGGGCTCCAGCAAAGAGAATGGAGGGAATAGGAGGGAATGGAAATTTGTAGCAGAAGTAGCTGTTCCACTGTGACACTTTTCTTTAAATAGCCTATGAGGAACATGCATATCTAACATACCTGTTCTCAGAGAGAGAAAAGCTGTGGCTACCCCAAGATTTTAGGTAGTGATACAATTCACAAATTAAAATAACAGGCAGTATTCTAGAGTTAAGGAACTTGGCTGGGTCATTATTGTGGCCCCTTGCTCCATTACTCATCTTAATCTTTATAATGCAGTTCTTCTGTGTCCTGTATGGTCCTTCAGAGACTTCATTGTTCTGCTTTCAGAAACCAGAACAAATCTGCGTTAGAGGATCTGTTCATGTAGTATGAAACTGAGATGAAAGTAAGGTGATACAGCCCTGATCTCTCCTTCTACAGCTGCCTTCATGCTGCAGTTACTACTGGTTGTACCTAACACATTTCATAGGCACAACATATATTGTGTGCTTTCTGGAGTGAACAGGTTATTTATTCTAACACAGAATATTTGCCAGCTGTCGAATGTAAGAACTGTGGAAATTACAACAAGCAGATACCATAGGGAGACTACATATTTGGAGTACATAAACATCAGGTAATAAATCAGTGTATTTAGCTGTTCATCCATAAACAAAATAATCTTTTAGTTGAAAAGAGACAACAGCCACATAATATCACAGAAGTAATAATACAAAAGGCAAAAGACAAAATTTAAAAAGCACTGCTCAATTTTATCTAATTGCTGAAACTTTAATCAAACAGATTTGGGAATTTAAACCTCTTTGAGATGGGGTTCTACAATCCAACCAGACCTGTTTTCAGTAATAGTCAGGTAGCTTCTTTTCCAGTAGGTGCAGGGTTCAGAGCACTCTTGAAATTCAAGGGATGTTCTTTCACAATGTAAAATATGCTTAACATTTTCTTCTGTCATTTATCTTTAGTTCAAAGACTTCTTGGAAGCCTATAGTAAATTGGATAAAAAGGTGCTAACTTCTCCAAAGCAGTGCTTCTCTCTTGTAAACTAAAACCACGTCTGATTAAGGTGACAGACTCTGCAGTAGATAGAATATAACAGATAGCTTAATAGGTAGAATCTAATAGATAGAATATTGTGCAGATAAAATGGTGATGGGCAATTTTTTTGTCCACACAGAGAAATCTAAATAATGCTTCTTTAGTGTTGTACCTCCTCTTAGCACCCATAGGTACAACAGTTCTGTTGAGAGATTCTTTAAAGAATAAATGAAAACTGAGCTCATATTAAGAGCATTTATTGATGCAGTACCTTTTAAATACAATCACAGTGTATAGACATACTCATATCAATTCACTATGTTGCTAATTAACTGTGTTCTCTAATCCTTATAAACCTCCACATTCATATTAATTCATCTGAGGCAATTATCCATAAATCACAATGAACTTAGAAAAAATTACAAAGCTGAGGTGATCATCAAATTAAACTTGTCTGAATTCCATTTATTAGAAGTAGATGTATATATCTGTAACAGAAGTAGTAACAAAATTTCCTGCAATAAATATAATTTCAACTAGTCAGAAATTAGAAATGAAGTGCAGAGTATCACCGCAGAAAATACTTTAAAATGCATGCACTTTCAAATTGCAGCGTATTGTTTATATCTGTCCACTGTAGAGACTTAAGAGTGACATCAGGATGTGTACCCAGAGGCTAACCGTAAATAGTGTTGATTGGTTCCTTTAATATGCCTCATCTTGCTTTAAATCAGTTGAAGTTAGTGGGTTTTTTTCTGGAAAGCCAGAATTTTAAGATTTTTAAGATGTTATTATTTAAGATCTTTTAAGATGCCAAAAATCAGGTATGGTCCTGCAGCTAAGTTGAAGGATGGCTCACCTGATGATTACATGTATTCCTTTTAGCTTGTCTGAATGGTGAAGTGCACAATTTGGGCACACAAATAATGAACCCAAGATTCAGTGTGAAACCTCACTTAATGTTTAAAATGGTGAGTTGGATTTTGCTATAAAATTTTTTCTTCCTATAAAAGTCTTTAGCTATTACATAGCACGGTCTGCTAAGCACTACTTTAGTACTGCAGAGGTATGTGCTCAATCACATCCTGATGTGCTAGAGAAAGCCATTATTTAAGCCTTCTAGTAATCATATGTCTTCAAGTATGCTCTTCAACACATGCTCATATTTTCATATCTTGTCTAACCCGCAGAGTATATCACTGGAGAATTTCAGGAAAGATCTAAATACCGTACTTCCAGACCTTCATGAAGACAGATCTCTTTTCCTTTTTTCACTTTTTTTTTAATTTACAGTTTGTTATCTTTATAGCTTTTCGTAATAGTAAATAGGTTCTGAGTCTGATTAAATACCTAGTCTCTGCTTCAGTATTTAATCTTAACTCAACAGCCATTTACTGCTTTGTTACTCAATGAAGACACTAAATTGTTTTAATAAGTGCATGAATATGCTACTGTAAGTATGCAAAATTTTCTCTTGACTTTGCAGCTTAATGCATCGTTGTGGCTAGAAAACATATCAGTTAGTAGTGGACTTCACCTAATGAACTATTGATAATTAATTTTGTTTGCGCCTAGTATCTACAATTAGTATATGCTAAAACTAGTTAAACTACCAATGTGATCAGTATTACTGAGACCTCTAAAAAATAGATAGATAAAAGCTCAGATTGATTTATTTACAGTTAGAGATAAGAAAACTTAAAACTCAAGTGACTTCATGGTAGTTGCCAGGTG
This sequence comes from Dromaius novaehollandiae, assembly GCF_036370855.1. Taxonomy (NCBI): domain Eukaryota; kingdom Metazoa; phylum Chordata; class Aves; order Casuariiformes; family Dromaiidae; genus Dromaius; species Dromaius novaehollandiae. The sequence goes on from NC_088110.1 coordinate 16,459,675, forward strand.
AGGTGAAAATTGGCAGTTTTGATCTGTTTTCCTTTTGGAATTGTATTTACTGAATTACAGTTCAATTCCAACCAATTTTACTGGTTCCATTTACATGAAACCAGGAAAAGCATGTAGTACTTTTTTTTCCAGTGCCTATTATTTTATATATAATCCCAACTATTAAATGCAGCAAAGCAGTTGATTTCTATATAGTAGAGCTAATAAATTTGTAGAAACAAGGGAGATTGAAGTGGAGGATAAGTACTGTAAACATTATGGAGAACAGTAAAAACTGTTTTCACTAGGGAGAAGGGTGGGTTTTGGGAACTGACTCTTTCCAAGGTGGTACAATAATATGCTATTCCTTTTCAGGAGCTAATACCTGGGAAATACAAAGGTAGCATGTTCTTCTTGTCACACTCTGAAAGAGAGGCTGTAAAACCTTTTAATGAACAAAAATGTCTTTTTAAAAGTTTCTATCAAGTAACTGCTGACATGAAAAATCTATGCATAAGTAACTTTTCATGGTACTCTTTTCCCCTTTTATGTCTAGCTGTGTAAATGTAAGTAGGAGAAAATACAATACAACATTTGGAAGAAGCATGACAAAGAATATAATTTAACTTCCGTATCATGCTGCAGGATCAGATTTTGTAGCAGTCGTTAGTGGTAGTTCATGTGCTGCGTGGAAAGCCTCAAGAAAGGGAGAGTGGGGAAGAGCCAAACAGAAACCAATATCCCTAATGAAAACTTTTTTTAATGAAGGATTCAAATTACGTAACAAAAGTATATTTAAAATACTTCTTCAAACATCTGCATGGTAATATGCATTCTGAATCATTCTATATATAGGCTATCTGCTACCTGAAGGCTGAATATGGAATCTAATTGGCATATCTTCATCAAGGAAGATAAAAAAAATAATAATGATGCCGTACCATTTTTCCTTGTTGCAACAGTAGTTACTTACTAGAAATTTACTTTCTATCAAAGATAAACTGAGGGTCAGAAGTGTCTCATGCAAACAAAGAGTCATTTTCAAAATACATATGCTGCTGTGATAATTTCTATTTGTGTACAAATCTGTATCTTCAAACTGGGCATTTGTGAATAACTTATTGTTTATAATACATGCAGTTAATGTGATTAAATACCAAACATGGAGAAAAATTGTGAAAAATTAAACAGATTTTGTATTTGAGGGACATAAAGGTTATGTTATTTACTTGATCTACATATGGTTTCCTCTTACGATCAAGACTGCTATCTATGAATACACTGTTGGGATTGAGCTCCAGTGACAAAAATATTTATTGCTTTTATGTTTTTGATGAAATCCAAATTTTCATTTTACAAACATCCATGAAACTATAGGATTTCGGTCTGAAGGGAAGGAAGATGTCAAGTAGCAAAAGAACCATCAATTTCAGGGACTGGTAAAAAGATTATATGTTTTCTCATAACGCTTAGGAATTGTCATAAAGAACTTAAATCTTGGGCACATGGAAAAACAAATGCAGCGGAAGACTAGCGAACCGAAAGTACGTCTGAGATCTAAGTCTTAGTGTTACACACTGGCATAGTGTATGGTGATTGCCAAGCACATCAGTAAGCTTTTTGTATCTCAGCTTCCATAGAATATGATGTGTGGGAATGTTCCTAGAGAATTCTGATTTTGTTTTTATTTTTCTCTCATGAAGTACTGAGATACTGTAGAGTAAGCTGTATCATTATTGTGTTATTTTGGTCTTGTGAAAAGGTTTAATAAAGTAGTAGAAACAAGTGAGAATTGCATTTGGGCGGCCATATTATGAGACTGCTTTGAATTGAAGGCAATTAAATTGGCTGGTTAGAAAGTTAGAAGAAATTCTTTGTGAGCGAATATGTCACTCACAAAGAAAGATGCCAGTGTTTCTTTTATTACAAGGTATCCCATTTTCATCTTCATAAAATTAAGTGCTTGCATGTACCATATAATTAAACTCAGGCACAGCAGAGAATTTGGTCTGTGCATTTATTAACTTTTGACTGCATCTCTGTTTAGTTGCTTTGTAAGGTTTACCAGATTAAACTGTATCCAGGATGCATTTACTAGTGAAAGATATGTGAAAATGTTGACGCATAGGAAATCGTAAAATTTAAAAGACCAAATCATCTATATGCATCCTGTTTCCAGACAATATCCTACTTAGTGGATGTGTGGGGGAACTCCACTCTGGCTGCATCTCCTATGCTATTCATACATTGCTGTTCAGTATACTAGAGTAGAGGGCTGTGAGCTTTAATTTGTGTGTGCAGTTGGGCATAACGTGAGTGAAAAATACAGGGTTTTGCACTTACAGTTGAACTTAAGCATTTCTGGAATTTTTAAAATATATTTGCGTGATACTGTGACTTACAAAATGTTTGCACATAACAGACATTCGGTGGTAAGCTTCTTGTCAGCATTGTCAAACAGACTTCCTAAGCATGCACAGAACTTTTCTGATATTTGCCAATTAAGTTTTGAGATGGCTAGAGAGTTATTCAAAAACATGTCCTCCTAAATGTTTAACAAATACCAAATCATGAAGAACTTCCAGAACAGCATATACTCACTGTTCTTGGTTTAGGAGGTATGGTTTAGGAAGCATGGTTTAGGAGGCAGTCATAAACTTATTGTGACTATTAAACAGAACAGGATTATGTTAATGTTTGGTAAGCAGAATAGGTGAAAGAAGGGAAAAAAGGACACAGCAGCAAGAGATAAAACAGTCCCTTGAGAGTTAAAATCACTGGCAGAATTTACAGGGGCGTAAAACCACGAATGAGGCTGAAGTCAGACATTTGTTCAATGGTTCAAAAATCAGTGTTTTGATGACTACTATGTGCTGCTTTATTGCCCTTTGAGCATATTGTCAAGTCTGTGTCAAATGCATACTATACAATTCACATACCAAATCCTCTGTGCATAATAGATCCCTAAAAAACATAAATTATGGTAGGTAATAGTTCTATCTACAAGGAGAACTAGAGTGTATGTTTCTTTGGGAGTTAAATGTAATAGGTAGTAGCATATCAAAAGATTATGTATCCATGGATTCACTGATTATTTCTGTAACATTGTGAACCTTTCAGGCAAATCTATTAGTTTTAAGTAAACAGAACAATCATAGCCCAATAATAAGTTCCAATTCCCTCTCCTTGTGTGCGTGTTTATACACAGACAAATGTGTGCATGCACACTTACACACGCACACATACAGAGTCTGTATACTATAAAGAATATCTGGAAATGCCAAAAAACTAGAGTTGATGTGGGGAGTATGCGAGGAGCTGGCAAATTAAATGTACTCTTCTCTTTTAATACTGTCTATTCCGTGCTAGGATACAAATGGTGAGGTATTGTAATCATACTTGCTTGGATATGCAGAGCAGTGAAACTTCAGATCTTAGAATATGCCCATAATAAGAAACAATCTTGTTTTATCTTCTCCTGATGATGTCTGTTAACAGTAACTTGTTCTTTTGCATATGGATGTGGTTACAATCATACAAGCTTTCATGCATTCGGATAATACAACGTGAAACACTTAGGGCTAGATGTGCAGGATATTAACATTTATAGATGTGGAAGTAAGTATAGTAAAAATGTTAAAGATGATAGGGTATTTTAACTCTCAAATAACAAGAAAGCATTCTTTTCCTGTGACATTGGATAAAGAGTATTTTTCCCTTTTTGTTTCCTAAATATAATAAATAAATATATATTTATATATGGATATATATATTTATGTATGGATATATAAGTATATAATTTTTAATTATAAGTTTTCATTTAATTTATATTGAGAAAGCTTTCTAATGCAGTTTCTAACCAAACCACTTTTCAGCACTTTCCATTCTAAATAGTTTGTATTTACTATTTGTTAGTCTGATGAATTGTTGTTTAAAGAATGAAAGGGAAACAAAGGGAACAGTATTCCTCTAGTGGAGGCAATGAAGGCTTTTCCAGAGGACCAACAGCATTGATTCAAAAATAAAAGATTTTATTTTATTGTCTATTTCACAGTGATAGGAAACTGGTGAATGCAACATAATAACGTGCAGGTGTTCCAGATTCCAGATATATAGGACCCTTTTCTAAGGTCTGAAGTGTCTGAAAATGGAGCCACTGCTTTTTTTCCTCCTTCTTTTTTAAGCCAGCCATTGTTTTTGGATTCAGGGCATGTTTGGAAAAATCACAGTTCTAGCTTTTAAAGTTTTTCTTTTGATCTTTCCTAAAGCACATCACCATCATTATGTGAAGAAAGAAGGGTTCTTTTTGTCAGACCTTTTCCTTTCAGTTGTTCGCATAGCCAAGCATTGCCTTTAATCTTCTATTTAATGTTAGAGATGGGTTCCTGTGCATTATTCAGTTGCATCTGTGATGTAGCTGCCATCAGATCTTACTCTGTACTTCCTAAAGTATCAGAAATGGAAGCACCGTCACTTTATTTGGCTGCCCAAGATTTTGGCAAGACAATGCTGATGGAAATCTGTTTCAAAATTTTTATGTAAAACTGGAAAGTAGGTAAAGATATTGTTAATAAGAATGACTTCAAGATAAATGTTAAAAAAACAAAAACCAAGGATTATGTGCTATTAGCAAACTCAGATAAGCCTTGCAAGTCTATTACATTCTGTTGCATATCATACAGGCCCTTGAAATCTTTCTATGTTTTCTTTTTCATTAACTTGTTGTTTTTAGTTTCCAGACTGATAGGAACTTACTATTAGTTATCTTTTTAAAGTCGTTCTCACACTGATTTATTTTGCTTCATCCATCAAGCTTGTCAGTAAAGTCCGTCATCGTCTGCTTTGTTAATGTTTTTCTACACAACTCTGGAATTAGTTTTCAGGTGTACACTTAGGGTGGCTTTTACCTTGGCAATAACGGGATATTCCCATCAAAATTTTATAAGCCTCACTAAAATATTTTATCATTCTGTTCTAATAGCGAAGTCTCCAAGGATGGCAACTCCACAATCTCTATGGGTATGCAGTGGCGGCAAAAAGCCGTAAAGGTAACAGCAACACGTAACAGGTTTCCACGTAGACATTTGCTAATAATCAAACACATTTCAGAGTGTACGTGCGTTTGTGCACACGCTCAGTAGCATTCAGAGGAGATTTTGCTTGTTGTCCCCAAGCTTACAGAGATGGACATGAGGCAACTCAGGCTGAGGGTGAAAGGGATCTGTAGGAGAAAATTACGATGTCCTTAGCAAGTTAATGGTGATTTTTCCTATTTTCCAACATGTGAACAGCCACATACTTTCATTCTGGTAGTAGTATCTTGTTAGTCAATCTCCTGGTATTATTATTGCTTCTTATAGTATTATTCTCTTTGTGTTGTAAGTGCGTGTGCATGCACATAGACATACAAAAATAAGATTTCTACAAAATTTTCTGTTGAGGTTCCCACCACTAAAAAGCATTTGAGGCACCACTGTGTATCATACACTATAGTACAATGTTTTCCATATAGAGATGGTTGGCTTTCCATAGGAATACAGAGATTAGTGCGTTTTTTTATCTTTGCTTTTTACTTTTCATTTTTAATTTAATTTTTTTATTATTATTTTTAAAATCCCTCTAATGTTCTATACCTTTTAGCTGTTTGTGATCCTGAGGGTAGTACTTGCTAAGCGCTTTGGGATGCCTTAGTAGATGCTAAGTCTTTAGAAGAAGTGAAAGTTGTTATTACTGTTGTCATGTTCCTGATGTACTGCTTATTTACCCTCATTATAATGTCACACACACAACTCTATTGTTAAGGTTATGTCAGACTTTCTATTATAAACCCTATTTTTAGGCTTAAAGCTGTCTATGAATGTATCTTTCAGTGCAAAAACACAACATGTCATTTCTCACCTTGAGAACAAATTCTGGAAAACTAGAGGAGAAAAAAAAAAGAAATCCAGTTGCTGAGAGACTGAAGTTTAATTGGGGAAAAATCTATTTGGATTTACAACAACTGTCCATTGTCTGGTATAAACAATGCACAATGGTGCTAAATATAAATGCGTACCAGAAAACTTATTCTGCTCTCATATATTTTGCACATACTACAAGAAATACAGGAAAAACAACTTTGATTTCATTTGATTGTCATGTGTGAGTGATTATCTTTGAGGCAAAGAGGGATATAATGTACAGTAAGACATTATCTGTAAATATTTCAAAATTTGTTATGTCTCTTCACATATCTCTTAAGTAGTTATTTCTTGGATTGCTACTGACGGGTTATAAGGGAGGTAATGGGTAAGAAGGAGCTATATGTATTGCCATAAATTGAGGCTATGGGTAAGGCTTTTTTATTAGAATATGAAACAAAAGTTTGAGAATGCAGTTCATTCCTAAAATAATTCAAATTAGTGATATTTTGAAATACATATAGATGTTTTTTAAGGACCACGCTTTCTGAAAGCAGTTGTTTTTCATGTCCCTTCCAAAAGTTCAGAAATATGTATGGATTGTTATTTCACAGAGACATCTTAGTTAGTCTCATATAGAAAAAAATTATGTATAGGTAGGAAAACTGTTGTAGAAAATGCATATGACATAATTTGCACAATAATTTTAATTAATAAGTTAAATTTATGTGGTCCAAGGTTGAAATCATTACAAAATTATAACTATTTCCTCCATTTCACATTTCTGAATTTAAAATTGAACAGAGAATGGAAATATTTTAACGTTGAGGTCATGCTGAGCTTGAAATTACTCAGATTTATATGGTGTAACTTCTGAATGATGTAATTTTAAAGCAGTGCAAATAAGCCTCTTTTGAAAATATCTGTAAGATCATACATATCCCAAAAGAGCATACAATGTACTGTATATTACTTGTGGTGCGGTTAAGAAGTTTCATTTTGTGTTAGGATATACTCTCTCATTTTTAAGGTTTATAAAGAGACCAAACATGAACCTGTTATCTTCAAAACATGTACTACTTGACTTTTGAATGCATATTTGGTAGTTTGTTATAATTGTAATGCTACTTCTTAGTACCTATATTAAACAAAACGTCGTTTGCACAAAAGTAATTCTGATCACACGATAATACAAATAAGCCTTTGAAGGACAGGTAGATAATAAGCACTTGCCTAAGTGAGCTAAGATTCACTTTACACACTTCTCACATCTGTTTAGAAGGCTGAGGCTGTGTAATACTTTTAGTTGAGAATTTAATGGGGTGCCATTAACCTTCCATATGATATATTTCATTTCAGATAATGAAACTAAAGTTGAAATTTAAATAACTTCTATAGATAAATATTAATCATTTTATTGAATATATTCTGACCTTATACTTTACTACAAACTCCACTTATAAGAAAGACTAGACTATAATACTGTGAAAGATAGCATATTAGAATATTTCATTCCTTGCAGAAGTAGGTTTATATTCTATTATAAGGATATCTGATTTTGACTGTATAATAATTCTCTCTTCATAGCCCTGCATATTAGTCAATACACTGTAAAATACCTCACTTTTTTCTCTTTTAACAGTCACACAGCTGATAAAAATCTTAAAAGGTTCTCTAATACATCTTTTGCCCAGTGGCATGCTAGGCTGTGTTTGCTGTCATTCCTGACAGATGCTTGACCATCATGTCCTTAAAGATCTCCCTTTATAGAGACTAGACAACCTCCCAAGGACTGTGTATGATCAATTCCAGTTTTCCTATCTTGATCGTCAAAAAAAGTTTTGCTAACTTAAATCTCTCTTACTTCAATTTCTTCCTTAAAGAATTTTTTTTTTTAATGTGAAGACTATTAACGTATGACTTCTAAGTTTGATCTTTCTTTCAATAAGCAAACACAGCTTGCTCAGGTTCTCCTTTCCATCCTAGATCTGTAATCATTCTCATTGTAATCTTTCCAGCTGGTCCACTTCTTTTTGGAACAATATTACTTACATGAAAGCTTACTTTTTTTATCTTGAAGACTGTATTCCCATGTTCACTTGCATATTTTGGAAATGCAGGACCTTTCTGACAAAAACCCAGATTGGGTTCCACTGTGATCTTTAACTAAGGAATCATTCCTTAGCCACGTGTTCTTCAGCTGCTTTAATGCAGCTGATGAATTTGTGCAGGAATAGTACCTTATGATTGCCCCTATAAATTTAATTATATCAGACCATTTTCCCAGTGTGTTCAGATCATTCTGTATTTATTTCTGTTCTTCAGTCCCCTCCTAGTCAACTCCAGCATTTTCATCTGCCAATATAATAACACTCTTTACCACTTAGATAGTTAATGAAAATATTAAATAGCACAGGATTTTAGCAGGCTGTTTTTTAATCCAGCTTGATTTCTCCCTCTATTTTAATAGATGAACTATCCTCTGAGCATGATTTTCCAACATATTTATCACCCAGAATTAAAACCGTTTAATTTAAACCTAGGTTTCTGGTATGTTTATGTGGGAAATTTTTATATGGAGATTTTGCCAAGACTGAACCAAATCTGTCCTAAGTCTCATGCGAAGTACGTACTGGCAGTTTATAACAATACAGCTTTTTATGGAAATCAGACAGTGTTTTGGGAGCCTTAAGACTTAAAAAGACTGTTCTGCAGTGTACTTCTTCACTATTCTTTTTTAGACCAATGTATTGCTAAAATGTCTCTGTTCTTTAAAGGAAAAAAAGGATTAATTTTTGTGTCTTGGTCATTGCTCATTAGATGCTTTGGTTAATCACATGTTCATGTTTAAACCACATATAATGAAATCTATTGTTCATTCTGGTTCCATGGAATTTATAGACTCTGCTTAATAGAGAAGCAAATAGCCATGGTGAAAGTAGTGTCAGTTAATGGGTATACTTATATGGTACTATTATTGTCATGATTTTCTAGTTTAAAGGATAATAGTATGGTGATGGGAGTGAGTCAGGCTAGCAGATGCATTGTATTAGCAAATGCATGGTGAACATTTTTATTACAAAGTGATTTATACAGCACCAGTTAATACATGAATTGATCTGGTGCTATGGCTGTGGGTTTTTTTTTTTTTTTTTCATCACACTGCTTTTCTTACCTAGCAGTCTGTTTGTGGTATAAAGTACACAGATGTGAGAAACAGGAGGTAGAAAACAACACAAGGAATCGTCGAATTCTCCCATAAAAGGGAATGATTTTCAGTCTAAGCAAGGTTTGTCTGTTAGACTTACTGGTGGGAGTGGCTGCTTTACACCTCAAGCAGAGGACATGGGCATGTCAAATTGATAATTTGAGGATGAAATGTTTTGTGGTGCTTACCTCCCATTCTCATTTAACAGTGTTAGTGACAGATGGGTGAGGCAAAATAATGTAGAAGGAAGCTATTAATAATCTAGAGCTCTTTCTCTATTGAAGGCCAGAAGTACTGTATTTCTTGCAGGCGAAAAAGAAGGGCATGCAGATATTTGGAGAAGAGAGTTTTGGGGCACTGATTTGAACTTACTCCCTCAATCTTCTAATTTATAAATAGACTTCCTGTCTTTTTTTTTTTTTTTTTTTTTTTTAAATGCAGATCAACTCCGTTTATGTATAATTCTGGGGTCGTTTTTTCTGTATGCACAGTAGGCTGCTTGCCCTATCCCAGGAGGGTACTTCCAGACTTAACTTTAAGCAGACGGGTAAACGATGTTCAATAATTATGAAAATTTTGGTATTACTTAATTTGAAAAGCTTCTGTGAGGTTTCAGTTTAGTTCTTATAGTACATTTCACAGTTCTCAGATGAAAAATGTGGTGGCACAGTAAACTGTGTAAATTTTAATATCATTTTGTTATACTGTAGGGTATGCATTGACCCTTTGCTTTGGTTGTGGTGATTCTTTTTCCAGATAAATCGTAGGTAATTTTATACAATATATGAATAAATTAATATATATAATAAAGTATGTGTTAATGACTGTCTCTTGGATAAAGTAATATGTGTAAGTATATATAACTATATAAATATTAAATAGATATTCGGACTTTTTAGCTTTGAATAATGAGTTATAGATTGCATTATATACTCTAGTCTGTTTGGCATTTGCTTTGAATATGTGAATTTATACAGTAGATACCTTTAGCATTTATTATTGCAGTATTTCCATTATGCTAATTTATGACTGAGATATTTTACATGAATATGTGTAATTTTCTCATAAAAAGTAGAGAAAAATTGCAAGTGCTTATATTACTTAATAGTACATTTATATAGCTCATGGTTTTGTTAGATAGGTTGTATGGAGACAAAACATTATTTTACATAATAATCATCAAGGTTTACCATAGAGAATTTTGTAATATACTATAAAACAGCTGCATATCCATTTAACCCCTCTTTTCTACACATTTCAAAGTTCTATGTTTTCAAAAAATTAACTTGCTAGGATTTTGCTCACATTGCAAAGTTGTGAATGCTTTTAACCACTGCGATTTTGGGGAGAGTGATGGATGGGACGAGGGACAACTAGGTTAGACTTGTCAGGTGTTGAGGATAATTTTCCAGAAACTGTTTTAGGCAAAGAAATGAGATATTGTAACAGTACAGATGACTCTTTAGGAAAATGAAACCTGTGGGTGGGCTGATTCATTTCTGTTCTTCTTTATAATCAGATCTGTGTCTTGATTATGTGATGTGAACGGTACAGGCAAAGAGTTGCTGACTATATTGCCACTACTAGTTTCAAATGATGTAATCTTGTACCTTTCGATTTGAGATTTGTAGTATTTAAAGTATTCTAGCACAGCATGCGCTAAATCAGGAAATTTAAATTGTATTGATCTAATGTTGAACCCCATTTTTACTTCACGATGAGAAAATGTCACAAACTTTATTAGGTGAAAGCAATACCCAGTCCTTCATATCCTCAGATCAGTGAAGTTTACTGCTCAGCTCTATTAGCAGCTCTTTATTTTGGATTTCAGCAAGCGATAATAGTTCAATCGATCACTCTGATAACACACAGTATTGGCTTCTAGTGATGATAGTATAAGTAATCTGGTTAGGTGAAAGAAAACTCAAGGATTTTAGCAGATAGGAACAGTTCATTTGTAAAGAAAGTGGTAAATCAGTTTTAGAGAAAAAGGAACAAATCTTTCTTTGAAAGGTACAGAATCCTCATCTTTTGACTAGTACTTGGGATGGAGTGAGATTAAGATTTAGGGTAATGGAAAGTGGAAGAACCCAAATGTTGGTGGAGATTTGCTGTCTGGAAGGGGAATGGTGTGGGACAGATTGCACTGTGGCTTTTAGATAATAATTCATATTCCCTGGTGCTGGTTCATCGTCATGACTCACCCCCAGGTTATGAGAGAATTTAAGGGTAGAGATAGAAAAAAGGAGAGTGGAAGTTACTAGATTAGTTGGTGCATGTGTACCATGAGAGACCAAGGATGAGGGTTGCATTCATTTGTGGAGTTGCAATAGTTCTTCATATACCCTGCACATTAGGTAACTACAGCCAGTCGTTACAAGCGTTAGAGTTAGGTTTAGGATTGGGGAAGAGAAGAGCGTCCTTATTGTTCATGGTTATTTACTACCTGAGGCAGAAGAAGGATGTAAGGTGGGTTAATTGAGCAGTGTAGCTCTCGATTTCCAGTCAACAGAGAGTGAGGTGTTAAATAGGAGAGGATTGGAACCCAACTGAGATCTTGCATTTTGATTTACTCTTGGCATTCAATGGCATTCAAGCCGTTGAAAGCTAAAGATAACATTAAAGCCAAATACATAATAATACATTGAATGAAATGTCAATCATAACGGGTCAGATCAATGAAAAGCTCTAGGATAAGGATGTAATATACAAGGAGTTTCAAAAATAATGTCATATCTAGTCTTTTACACATACAGTTTTCAACACTTTGGTTTTATTGCCATGTTTATATGACATTATATCATAATGACATATATTTATATCTTTTTGTCTTTCAGTTCCTTTTAACCTAAATTGACGTTCCCCTGGCTTTATATAATCATTTAACCATTATTTTGTTTAGAAATATTTCAAAATAAAATGTCTGCTGTCATGGCTGTCTGCACTGCATTTTATAGTGTAATGTAGCAATAATGGAATTAGCTATGAATTCAGTTCATCCAGTCAGGGTAACCAAGCCCCATTTAATTTACTGCACTGTGGCCCATGCTGCTGTGGCTGAACTATTAACAATATAAAAAGTAGCTTATTTTCATTCTAACTTGAATATCTCTGCATTACAAACGTGACTGCAAGTAGTGACCAAATAAATTTGCCCAAGCTTAATCCCACAGTTTTTTGTCTCAGTCATTCAAAAATTCTCTTATCAGAACCTGCTGTTTCTAGTATTCTGTATTTTAGGGACTTTCAAACTGTGTCTTACCTCTATAATTATATGTAATTGCTTTTTAGTTAAATGCCATTTTTAACTGATGCATTTCATGCAGTGTCTCATCACGTTTTTAATAGGGTGTATTTGTATTTCAAGAAGGAAAAAAATCAGTCCCCTCTACCAAAAGAACAGAGAGAAAGTTACTTCTCTACATTGCCTCTCTGGCATTTCAATATTGAGTTTAGTTTAGACTAACTGCCTGAGTATTTACTCAGTTTCTTGAATGGATTTTGTAGCTTACTTTCCACTCTGTGCTATGAAAATTAGATTTCTAATTATCCAAAAATTTGGTAGTTCATAGCTAGTTTATGTACGTTTGTTCATCCACAGTGACTTCTATATCAATACTGTCAACTATTTTAGACCTGTATTTTTTGCCTTGGTGAGGCTTCTGTACTTCATGTTTGCTGGGGTTGCTTTTCTTAAGATATTCTTAACTTTGGATATTTGAGTGATGATGATAAAAATGAGACTAGCTCCTTCATCTTTTATTAGATCAAGTGGCACAGTAGGTAAGTTCTTTGTGATTATTGCCCTTCGAGTTGTAAATAGTAATCTTCAGAACTAAATACAAGCTGAGAACAACTGTTCTTAATTTAATTGGGTATGTATCACATGGATCGTGGAGGGAAAATGTAATCAGTGCCTATAGAGTTGAAGAGATGTTAACGGAAAAAGGTAATAGGGAAATTGGGAGAAAAAGAGATATGTTATATATAGCCTGAGAGACATTAGGAAACATGTAATATGCCATAAAACCAGTATCTTTTTAATTCTTGATTTTTGCAATTAGGAATTTTCCTGGGTGTGTCTTTGGAAAATATTTGGTAGGTAGATCAGGTCTGAGATCAAAGATACGTTAATCGTCCTGTGAAAAATACCCACTCAGGGTTAATTACATTTTTATTTCTGTATTGATAGTGTGAGTTTGTTTTGGTTTGTGATGATTGTTTAGTTTTAAGTGCACATTTTCCATTAAGCCATGCTATTTTTTAAATGAAATAATTACATTTGTCAAAAGGCAGATACAGAATTCATGGGGTTTGTTTGATCTGTTGAAGTGGACAGTTATTGTGGAGATGGGGATGTGTGTTGGCAAGTTTTATTGTTCAGGAATGGGCTTGATCTGTGTGCTACATGTAAGAATACAAGCATTTTGCATCTCGTGATGAATTTAATGAGTCGGGATGCTGTTTGACAGATAGGGAAATTCTGCAAAGTTTTATTAAAAAAATAGGATCTTCTAATGTAGGTTCCAAATATTTAAAGTTTTTTGTTGTTGTTGTTATTCTTTGTTTTGTTTTTTTGTGTAAGGTTTCTGGTGGAGTGTGAAAAACAGTGCTGTATGATCCATGTGGGATTTCATTTCCATTAAGTTCCTATGTGACATCGAGTTAAGCTGTTTTAATTTTTTAATGAGGAGATCTTTCTGTAAATTCAGTGTTCCCCTAGAAATATCCTGATAAAGTTAAGGTCCTGTTTAGATTATTGTTTCATGTTCATGTCCTTATTAAAGGAAATGTGCTGTCTGAGATTTTGGCCGTATTTGTTACTGGTTTTATTGATGCTGATATGTTATGACTGTAGGTTTTCTACTTATTGTAGCTTGTATTTCTGTGCTGAACATGATTTTTTAAATCGGTGATGTTTATATAGGAGTATTGCAGAGACTCTTTGATAGAAGGTGGAATATGGTGGAAATCAAGAGAATTTCCTGAATTTCAGTCCAGATAACATATCTTAGGTACAATATAGACTCTGAAAGTGCGTCTGCTTCTTTCTATAAAACCTAGCTGGCCTAAGAAAATACATTATTTCTTCCTATAAACTGTGCCTTACCTTAACCTTAGATCATCTAATGTGCATCAAGGGTGCTCTTAACTCTTTTTCTTCAGTTTCTCTCCAAGGAGGACTTAAATATTTGTATGTCAAATATACAAATCTGGGACATGGACAGAAGTAGTTGAATGGAATGTCCAAGTCTCTCTCAGTTGCAGAAATAATAATAGAATCCTATTTTCTGCGTTCTACCTGTGTTCCTTGGCATTGTCACATTTTTAATAAAAATAATCAGCCATTTTTAAAAGGATATTTTATGTGCATTTCATTTTCAGACACTGGTTGAACGTATCAAAGTGCAGTTTTTCTTTCAAGTCAGTGTTGAACAGAAAGAAAGGCAATTTTAATGTTTAGATTCAGACTACTAAGATACCAAGATTATTTTAATGCCAGTTTTGCAGAAGTAATGCTAAGGAAAAATAAAGATGTCTGAGAATACACCATAGAGATCAAGCTTACTCAACAGCAGTGTAACGTGTAATTGAATTGAAGGGTGAGAATATATTGCTTATTTCATTTGACAGAGTTTACTGTAATAGCATTCTGTGAAGTCTTATATTTAAGAAATGAATCAGATCTTAATGTCTCTTTTGGTGTAAATACATAATAAATCTTTTATACCCTAAAGATATTTAATTTCCTGTTGTATGTAAATCTCTCTGATTTACTATTAAGCAGTCACTGATAACATGTTGATTTGGCTATTTAAAGAGAGCATTATAAAATACAATATGCATTTGGTCAAAGCACAGAGAGTTGTGTCATATGCAAAAGAATATCTTCATTTTGATTATGTTTATTATTAAATACAGAAAGGGAAAACCACTGAATTAACTAGCATATAAAATCCGGACAACATGCAGAGCATCTTTGCTTCTTTTAAAAGGGACATCAGTGGACCGTGGAGGTGTATTTACATCAATATAGGGAATTTTATTATAGGGATTTATTATATTATAGGGAATATGCAGAAAATGGGTGTTGGGTTATGTGTTGCTGAGATAAATGTGCTTTATGGGTTAAAATCATCAAGTCCGGAATTCAGGTTCCTATTTCTATAGAACAGTGGAGATTAAAAGGCTTATTTAATTTACTCAAACTTTTGAGTGAATTATTTTTCTGTGATATTTCATCTAGGATTCAAGTTAGACTTAATATGTGAACTTAGAGGTGAGACTAATGCCAGTTCTGCCTGGAGTTACCTGGAGAAAACAAGTGTCAGAGACATGTGTGGAGAAAACCTTTCTAAAAGTTAAGAACAGGAGAGCTGCAAATATAATGACTGTGTCAGAAAACTGGAATGGTAAAGTGTTTTTCCTATGCTAATAATATTCCATTTTCTCCCTTTTCAAAGATTTTGCACAGCAAACTGAGGAAATAGTGAGTGCATATATATGGTGAGAATCCATAGTACTGTATTATTATGCAACTGCAAAGTTTGAAAAAATAGGTAATAAATAGGATAGGCTAATAAATAAATAAATGTTTTAGTAATATGTCTTCTGCTGCTGAATCACTGTATGGTTTACTTACCAGCAAGGACCAGAAAATGCTTAAAAAAACCTGATGACTTGTCTCCATTAAACATATTAGCAGGAGCAGTGGAGATTTAATCAGGTATGGAAAATGGAGTAAAAGACCAAACTTTGATTAATTCTGACAGAAATATGTATAAGGCACTATCTAAAAGTAGGAATGTTAGTAAACTAACAGAGCATGAAAGATCGATTTTGATTTACGGTCATAACCGCAGAATTGAGAATGCCCATCCTCTTCATGGAGGAAATAGGCCATGCAAGTTTAGAAAGCCAGCAGTTTTAGCAGCCAGCAGGCCTGAGTAAAAGTGCTTTTTGATCAACATTGGCTGCCAGATCTGCCACTGTGGCTCAAAAGCGGCAACAGGTGCCCTGGGAAATCTCAGTCTGCTGTCCACCCAATTCCCTAGGCCATGTGCCAGTTCCCTAGATGAATCAATAGACTGTGTGTTATTATATTCCATTTTAAATGTAAGAGAATAAGGAATAAGCATTTGGCAGGGTTTGTAGCATAAATTAAGGGGGTGGGTAAAGATGAGTTTGAGAGTTGAGAGTAGAGATGATTTAGGAACAAATAGCAGCATCTAACTTGACTGTGGCGAGACAGATGAGGAGGAAGATCCAAAAAGCAAAATGGAGGAATGAAGAGGAATATATACTGTTGGCAAGAACATAGAGTCAACAGTCTGTGTGTCAGCTGGACGTAGGAAGGATGCAGGCTAGCCATGCAGCTTATCAGTTGCCACTGCTCAAAGTGTGGTGCTAGACTTACCGTAACTAAAATCACAGGAATACAGGCTATAGAGTTACCCTGGAGGATCATGGGGAAAAAAAACCCCACATACCTTGTTCATCTGCTTGGGCCAACTCTATTAGACAATTGAAAGCAGCTTATGTCGAATGAAGACGGGTGGAAAAGAAGCCTTATAAATAAGTTTAATACTATAAATGTTTCCCCAACAACTGGTAAAGATTTCCAAAAAGAATTGTGAAATTTTCGTGTACTGATGCAGTTCCAATCTATTTTGGCTGTCATGGATTGCACACAATTACTCTGAGGCCATCCAGACAAGAAGAAACAGCTTACAACTATAAAAAATGTATCCTGAATGCAAAACCATCAGCATTTAATAAGAAAATTATTTTGAAGTGGGAAAACACAGTAATTTTGGCTCATTTTGTTTGTTTTGAATATTTTTGTATTAGTGGAATCTGTTTAGTATATTTTAGTAGGCTATAAGCACATGCTAATATGAAGGGAGACAGAAAAGTGGCTGCTCAGTTTTTAATAGAGCAGATTAGAGTTTTTGAAAACTCTTCTAGGCCATTAGGAGTGGTTTCATCCCTGACAAGGGTGTGCACGTATTTCAGCTGACTCTGAGCCGTAGGGGTCTGGCTGCCTAGCAACTAGTATATCTAAAACCGATTAAAGGCAAATATAAAATACCTACTTTAAAGCAGAAGCACAATCCTTAAGAGATTTAAACAGCCACTCATTTTGTTTCATAGTTGTAGAACAAAAAAAGGAAGCATTAAAAAAGAAAGGTACTGAGTACTAACCGCTTTCTGAATATCTCTAATCCCTCTACCTCTCTACAAATGCTGGTCAAAATCCTACTGTGAGAGTATGAGAAAGGTGACACAGAGGAACCAGCTGAAGAATCAGGTAGGTGAAGGAATATTTTGTGGACCATCTGGAGGGGAATTTCCCTGCTACCATTTCACTGAATAAGTGTGGAATTTCAGTCTCTTTCAAACTATTGTGGGGAAGCAGGAATCACTCAGATCAGTATCACATAAAGATAATAATAACACAGGACTGTAGAGACATCAGTCCTTTTTAGCATGAAGCTGTGGCTCCAATTTTGTCCAAGATTCCAATTTTGCTTTTCATGCTGATCTTGCCAAAATGGTGTTGAGGAGCAGGAACAGATAAAGCGGAGACCATTCTCCAGCATTGGAGCACTGCAGCTTATTAACAAAGCATCTCGGCCAAGCAGATTTTTTCACACTTACTTTTCAGTCCATCTGTGCACATCCTTTTGAAAAATATAAATTAGTGTGCTCTCTAAATAAGCATGCTGTACTTTGTATATGTGGAGAATAAAATCTATTAAAAGACTGATGGTGGTGCAATTGTTTAATTATTTTCTAGTGTAAACCCCATTCTTTTCAGTCATCTAAATCCTCAGGACTAAATGTTGCATAGTTCTCAGTGTACTTAATTCAATTTTGTATATTTAGCTAAATCAGTTTAAAACTTTGGTTAAACTACTGTATATCTCCCCTAAAGGAAACCTCAGTTTTTCAGCAAGACAGGAAGGTGAGCTTAGTATCTTAGAACACTCTCATATAAGGTGAGGAATTAACATTTCTTGTATGTAGGGACTATAACAGATCTGATGCATTTAAAAAATGCAAAATATAATCTCCAAGCACAGATGCCATCAGTGACCATGTTACCATACATATATTTGATAGACTATTTGTCAAAAAATTTTTATTGGTGGAACATAAGGATCCTATCCTCAGATGTTCCTCTGGCTCTGATTATTATGCAGTCTATTTCCTTTTTTATGTCGTTTTTCTTAGACATAAGTCATCTCACGTTTTATTTTCAAGGAACTAGAGTTTTAAAGAAGTGCTGATTACCAGACATGTGGGTTGTATGAGTGAAAATGGAAAACATTAGGACTACTTCTCTTCCATTACCTTACACAGAACACACTGAAGAATTTTATATCTGTTAGAATGGCTTTTGCCTTCTGTTAAGTTTAAGCAAAACTAATGATTTTATTTACTTTTTAAAAATCAATTGTCAACAACTGACATGCAAATAAGTTGAACATTTTAAGTGAATGTAAGTTGTCACTGCTAATGCTTATCATGAAAGAATTTGCATGAAAAGTACCTAAACTCTAAATGCAAAGTAATTTATGACTGGTATGTATTTCTTGTTCTGCTCATTAAATTATGTATCTGAATGGCAGTGTCTGGATTGCATTTTACCCAGTGATCTTGAACGTTTCTACCATAAGACCTGTTAGTAAACAAATGATTGAAAAAAGAAAATATGTCCAAAACAATTCATATATTCTGAAAACGTAATTATTCTCTCATAGTGAAAAGAGGTTGTCCTTATAGTTGAGTACAGCCAAGTAAATTAAATGATCCATTGGTATCTAAATTTAACTATGGAGCAAGTATAAATACAACATTTATGTTCCACTGAACAATCATGAAACAATGTGAAAAACATGAGTTTTGGGAGAACACTTACTTTTGATTAACTGTGTATTTTCACTTCCATCTGTATATTACTTTTTTTGTCAGTCATGGTGCAGAATTCATAACATACCTCCCTTTGATCTAACACATACATGCAAAAGGCAATGTATTTTCATATGCTTTTTTTACTTTAAAAAATTTGACTTTTCACAAAATTCCAGGATACAGTTGCACAACATATTGAAATGAAAGGAAAGAATAAGAGACTTCCTCTGTTCCTCTCAAATTACTCACACACAATGCCGACACAGACCTCATGCCAAAGCTAGCTACCAAGACAAGCTTTCCGCACTGCATTGACAGATTAGCCAGTGAAGCTTACTCATGGTCGGAAGTTTTCGGCTGTGAATACTAGACTGCTGCCTTTAAGTCTTTTGAGCATTGTTCCAGCATTCTAGCTGGTCACAACAATCATCAGGATAAATGGCAAGCTGGATCTTCAGAAAATTCAAAAGCATCAATTCCTGTGTTAAACCAGCATTCAATTTTTTTTCCCAGCAGTTCAGTCATTTTCACCAAGGAGCCAAATACAGCTATGGATCAGTACATACAGAACCAGAAAGAGAGCAAAAACTGTCCTTTATGCCTTCAAGATAATGCTTTTCAGAGCAATAAATGATTAGTCTCGTAGTAGTATTCACCATATGTAACACCATGTCATCTTCCAGTAAAAGCTTCCACTGAGAAGACCTCATCCGCTTCCTCTTCCAAATGCATTGTCCAGCAATAGGAATGACCAGTTGGACTGACAGCTTTTTCCCTGTCATCACCAGACGTCACAGGTGCAGTTATTCTCACATTTGACACTGATTAAAATCTAAAACTGAGCATTAGAAACACATAAAAATACTAGAAAACTTAAAAGAAGCATTAATTGATTGGCGTTATCACCAATAATTAATTGTAATTCATATTAACAATGTTAATGTTTCTTAATATTTATTGTAGTGTCGAGATCTTGGGATGAAGATCATGGTCCCCCTCTGCTAAGCACACTAAACTTGGAAAGATAATCTTCATCCCAAAATGATGATCTGAATGATTAAAGAAGACACATTTGAGCTGTCTTTTTCTTTTTTTCCTTTTTTTTTTTTTTTTTTTTTTTTTGGTGAGTGCTGATTTTTGAAAACATCTCATAAATATGGGACTTAAATTTGGGGGTTAGCATCAAAAAATTAGGTTATTTTATGATACATAGAGCTGAATACCCTCTACCCCTAAATTATTTATATGATCCAAAAGAGACTGTTTTAATTGTGTATATATATGTTCAATTCTAGGTGTGTGATATCCAATTTATAATTCTTTGTTTTAGTGCCATTCAGGTCTTCACATTTTCAAAGCTAGTTATACATCAACAATGTATTAGCCAACCAATTTATCAATATTTATTCATTATCCAAATGACAGGCTACTTGTCATTTTTAATTATTGAAGTAATAAATAGTCTTATTAATAAAAACTGATGACAAGAACAGAATGATTTCCTTGATAAAGACTGATGACGGATTTTAGTATCTGACACAACACTCAGAACAGTGTGCAGATTGAATCTAAGGCCTCCTGCATGGATAATAAATTGTTATTTCAGAGAATAAAATGATTGATACATTTGCTTTCTGTGGAAAAAGCACCTGGGAAAAGATTCTAGTCCCTAAGTTATTTAAACAGACTATGGTGAAATTTTCTTTCCTTGTGACAAATTTAACTTTTCAAGAAAGTGACAGCCTTTTGGCAGAGGGAGAAGAATTGATGCTTGCTTGGGATCCTTGACTTAAAGATTCTCCTAAAAGTCATATTCGTTTGAAAATCTCTTGGCATTCTCACTTTACATACTGCTTTGGCAGTACGCAAAGGAGTGGCTGCAACACAGCAAAAGGCTGATGGGAAAGCATGACCATGTGACATGGCATGTCTCATTCTGAGACAAATGAAGTCTGTCAGATACTTTGGAAAGACTGCCATTGTTTTTATTGCTGCATGGTTGAGCTGGCCTCTGGTTCAAGCTCATTGTATTTTTTTTCATTGGTTTGATCTTACTTTCTGTGACAAAACAACCCCAGAGACTAAGCATCTTTTGACAACTTGGAAATAGCTGGGCTGGAAAAAAAGTGAGAGGCTTTCACACAGAATAATGATTAAAAAATACCTGTTGTATGTATCAGTAAATGTTTTATTCATAACCGCTATTAGTGCAAATTAAAATCCAAATATTATATTTGAAAAATCATCTAAAGAATGTTCAGTCCATAAGATGTATGCATTCTGTTTACTTAGCATAAGGAAAATGTTTCCTTTGGTATGTCAGGTTCCCCATATTAATGGAACTTAATGCAGGTCCTTTATATAAAATGGTCTTGACATACGTAACTGAAATTTGGAAATGAATATCATAAAATGCTACATCTTGTTTTAATTGCTACACTGTTACTAAATAAAAAAATAACATTGTAGAGATACATTTTTAATTGCTTATGATAAATAAACCTTATTTTTTAATTTCAGTCTGCTGAAATTGAATTTAATTTCAGTCTGCTGTATCTGTTATATTTAGTTCCCATTTTAAACCTACAGATTATTGAAAATGGGTATTGTATTAATTCCCTGAATGAGGCGTCCTTGTTTTTTTCCACTTCAGAATGTTTCTGCTGAAACTGGATGTGGTGTAATCTTATAACATATATTTTAGCCACTTCCTTTTGATGAATACTGCCTTACAGTATTGTGCTGTGATCTGAAAAGAGTTGTACAAATGAATAGAAAAATTCTTATCTATTCATTGGAATATTCTAGTTTAAAGTACAAAGAGTATTCTTGAAAAGATATCTCTATATAATTTTCTGTTAATTACTCCTTTTATAACTTATTTAAAGTGGTCTATAAAATATGACACAAGAGTAAAGATGGCAAAACTTGGCTTTTATTTGGTTTTTTTTTAGTTTTAATAGCTATATGGTGTGTATACATATAATAGCAAGTATACATTCTAATAACGAGTAGGAAGGAGTTGTGGCTGGTTAAGTCTTTTTGACTATCGGTGAAATTACTTGCCAAGGTGAATATTCAATAATCTAGTTTTAATGGTATAGCAAACTAGGATAATTTTAATATATGCAGTCATTATGCGCTGCCTACAGTATCACCGCAGTTATGTAGAGACCTGATAACAGCCCACAATAGGAGCCTGTGCGAAAATTTCAGAAGACTTCTGTTATAGCCTTGTCATTTATTTTTACAGAGCAATAGCTGTGTAGAACTAAATGATAGACTGAGAAAAGAGAATATTTTGTTATATGCTTGGGAGTGGGAGAACATATAGTATTGCTTGTTTTGAACACCACACCTGTAACGTCGGACTCTAGAACGGGATAACATTTAGTTTGACCAGTACTAGATTGAAAGACCTTCAAGGATCTAAGAATATAGTTCTGCCTTACTTGTTCTGAAGCATTATCATTTGACCATGCAGAATATAGTCTACCTTTTAATAATTTGTTGTCTAATTGCAGATTGAATTACTGTATTTCTATAGGAAAGTGATATAAAAGAGGTGTCTGTTAAATAATAATACTTCTTTGAAGGCTAAGCATTTCAAACAGAGAAAAATTAAAAATGGAATGTATCAAATTAAGTTTTCATAGTTTGAACACTGACATTCTGTATTGTTGAGAGCACAGTTGTCCAACACGGTCTCCGATCTGTAGTCAGCCACACGGTCCTCTTGTGCAGGGGTGTGCAAAATGCAGAACAGTTTACTCCAGTTTTCAAATTCTACAAACATGATGGATACAAACTTGTCCACAGGACGTGGCCCAGGATTAAAGGCAGTACAGGCATAGCAGTGGACCCAGTTTGTGCTGAGATCTACTGAACAGTGTGAAGAATACTCTCGTATATTCATCCGAGATGGGTCTTCCACTCTGTAGGACTCACAGATGGGAATAAACATTTTGCTAAAATTATTCCAACTTCTTGCGCAATATTTGCATAGCTTATATAAATCTGGGCAATTTCAATGGGCTTAGCATACTTCGGATTGAAATGTAGCTCTCCCATTAATACTCAGATTCCAGCTTCTAAAAGCTAAATCTACAAATGCATTTAGACTCAGAACATTGAGACTTCTGCGTAAATATTAGACCTTCCTGATATCCTGACCACCAGTAAGCTCTTTATCTCTGGGAGCCGTCTAAATTCTGTAAGTATTTTATTACTAGTGATAAAATCATGTGTGTGCTTAATTTTCTTATTCTGTTCATCGTATAGCCATCCTAGTTTCTGTGTCACTAACCAACACCGCACTTGCTGACAAAGAGGAATCTTAAACAAGTGCCCTTCTATCTTGCCAGCCATGCAGATCTGAGATTACTCAGATTCACCCTGCTGGACTGGACTTTGCAAACACAAGTGAACATGATAAACCCAGTGGTGAGAGCAGCCCTCCCTTCCGGTGCACTGTTCCACTGCAAACCCTCTTCCATCAACTGGTTTTAGGGCAGGAATTTAAACTAAATTTCCTACCAATGATTCTTTAAAAAGCTAAACTACAAATGTAGTTCCACTTCATAAAATGTATTTAATGAGTCACTTGGTAAGAAAACGGGAAATTCTATATAACGTGGCAGTTATAACAGTCTCCTGGCAAATGGATTTGAGGGTTTTAATCTATTTGGCATAACTCTTGCAATTCCTGGCAATTGCTGTAGCCACAGGATTTTTTTAATATATATAAAAAGTAGATAGAGAATCAACAATGTTGCTACTTCCTCTGTGATCTTTGGCAGCAGTGTCAGAAAAGAAAAAATATAGCCTTGTTCCATTCCTTGAAAAAAAATCTACCTATATGTCTATTCTTGAGGTTTTTAGCTGTGAGTTGATTCTTATCTCACGGTACTTTAATACAAAAGGCCAAGAGGTACAGGGTTTAGACACATTATCATCTGCAGTATTTTTTACTGTTTCTTTCCAGTCAAATCTGTTCGGCTTATTGGCAGTAATGTCCCATTTCAGGACTCTTGGCTCTGCTTACAGATTGAATATGGATCTAGGTATGAAACAGAAGGTCTTGATGTTACTTTGAATGCCAAGTACTTGAAATTTGTATTTAAAATTAGTTCTGCGTTAGTTCAGTGTCTCAGCTGCGTAAGATTTTCAGAAGCATTTAACTATCGTGCCCATTTAAAGGCAATAAGAGTCATAAATGCCATGGTATACAAAAAGAATCAAAGCAAACTGTTGCTTCTTAGAAGACATGATGGACCTTAGAAGGTCCTCATACAAGTTAGGAGGTCTAGTATCACATCCCAAAGTAAAATTACTTTAAATCACTAATAATTTCTTCTTAGTAAAAGGGTTATAGAGTGTTGGCTCTGCACTGATTCAGAATTGTCCCAGTTTCAGGGTTGATCCTTCCTTGAAGACCAAGCCTAGAGCCAGTTGCTTCTTTTACAGTGCCTAGTCCATCAGATGCGTGTATTGATGTGTTCTGAATCTGAGTGCTGTGCAGAAAAGGAATCAAGGTTCAGAGTAAACCTACACGATGTTTGCAAGCTACTAACTTCTTGCTTTGCCTATATTAGTTGGACATAAACCATCTGTAAACATGAGGTTGTATAACCATAAAGAAACACAGAGCATAAGCTAATAACTATTCTGAAGGAGAATTTCAGGGAACTCAAGCCACTAACCTGGAAGGTCAGTTATTCTGATGCAGTTATTCTTGTCTCCATTCCCAAGTCCTTTCAACAGAGGAGTTGAGGAGCATTCCTTTCCTCCTCTTCAGAAAATTGCCAAATCATACATGCGTAGAAAAGAATGTAGAATTTCTTATATTTTACAATTTTTTTTATACAAGCATTTCAGAATGGAATCTAGTTATCTTTCTAATTATAGTTTTAAAAACTTCTCTCAGTAAGGTATCAGTTACATTTAATAACTTTAAAGATTACATAGAATTCGATTGGTTTTAGCTCCAGTAAATTCTATAGGGTTTTCCCAAAAAGACGATAAAAATATTTAAAATTTTTCAAAATAAGGAACAGAAAAAGAAAAGAAACAGTATGTAATACTGAAGTATTACTGCCTGCTGCAGAAAACAAGCTGAAGAAGCTGATGAGAAGCTATTAACATCTGCTCCCTGTGCTAAAATCAGCTCTAAAGTCTGAACATCTAAAAGAATTCTGTTTAATAGGAAACCTTATGCAACTTGATTATTACTTAGCAGGTGAGAGGAAAATCAGGAAATTGCCAGAACTCATTTTTATGTATAGAATTAATAATAGCATAAGTTTGAAAAGTGACTTAGATGGCAATAAGAGACTATGAATGAAGTGCTGATTAGGCATGTAACAGGTGGCCCTTATGCAAGGTTGTCCTGGTTAACCTAAATGATGAAAGATAAGTTTGTTGTGAGTCAGCTAACTGCATCATGAATATAGAAGAGCTAAATGCCCTGGTTCTGGGCCCTTTTAGATAGCTCTTCATGTAAATTTTGTTTATATAGTTTCAACATGCACTCAGATGAAACATCCTATTTTCATGTTTTTAAAGTAAATTATCCTGAATAGAGAAGAGATGATTTGCAATATAATTAGCCTAGAGTGAAATCCAACTGTCATACAAAGGTCAAGATACCCTCTATTTTATCATTTACAAAGTTTTTACCTTTTTTGTGAATCCATGCCCTTTGAAGTGATGTTTGGTTTTAAAGCTGGTATGTGCAGCTTCAGTTGTTAATAGTGGCAATGGAACTAGTGATCCATTTATTCTGGATTATAAGATAGTGGTGTGGTAAACCACAAATACAGTTTTTTAAAAGTGATCTAATTCTGTATATTTTGATAAGTGGCTTTAAGACCAGGTTTGGATAAAGCTTCAGACTGAAACTGCTTTTCTTACTCCTTCAGAGAAGGAATAAGCCACAAAGGTGGAATTGTCTTTGTTCCTGATAAAAGAAGAGAGTTAGAATATTTGGAGCAGTTTGAAGTAAAATACGGTCTTTTCTGGTCACATATCCACAAAAGTTTGTATTTTGCAATTCCTCAGATTTTTGAGAAATGGCTCCCAAACCACTGTAGAAAAAGATCAGCATGAGTCCTGCTGATAGTTTCTATCTTACCATAATACAACTTAACTAGGAGAAAGGTCTCTTACATTCACGCGATTTTCATTCTGTGACAACTTACAATACAAATGAAAGTATATATGCGTAAATGCCTATCTTCTATTCACAGCACTGAGAACCTCCTATTTTTAGGAGTCAGGAAGTGAAAGAATTACTGGGTATGCTTCAACCAGAGTGGAGTAGTATCTCCACTGAGATAGCAGTTTCTCTACCAAGTATCTGAATCTTGCTCTGTTAGTGTGTATTTCTGTAACTGCTCAATCTGATCTAAATGAGGGTTGCCAAAGTCCTTCTTGCTTCAGCCTGTGTTTTCAAAACCTTCCTTGCCTCCTTCCCCCCTTATCATCTGCACACAAAGATTGTTCTGTGACCTCTCCCTTCTCTGCTGATGACATAACACTGGTTATAATGTTACGTTTTAATGTACTGGATGCATGAAGAAAATAATTATAGTTTTAAAGCAAATGTGTTACGTAAGGAAA
The DNA here is from genome assembly GCF_036370855.1 of Dromaius novaehollandiae. Taxonomy (NCBI): domain Eukaryota; kingdom Metazoa; phylum Chordata; class Aves; order Casuariiformes; family Dromaiidae; genus Dromaius; species Dromaius novaehollandiae. The sequence continues at coordinate 16,486,300 of NC_088110.1, forward strand.
CATGATATTAATATTTGTATACTGAAGAATCAGTTTGGATTGCTAGAGAGAGAATACAATGCATAGGTCTAACTTTCTGGTTACCTTGTGCTTTCTGGAAAGTTACTGAGTGATCTGCCTTTGCAGATTATCAATTATCAGTCGTACATCATTCTTGCCCCACAAAGGCAATATGTTAAAAAAAAAACAAAAACACATCTCGCATTATTTTGAGGGTAGAATGCTGTTTTATTCATGGAGTACAGTCTTAGCTCAATGAGCTCAGCAGCAGGACTTACATGCACTTGACATTTTCAATTAGGCTTTCCCATGTTTTTTTTAAGGGTAAGTGAAAAGATAATTAAGACTTTTATAGAGATATAAGCAAAAAGTAAATGAGAGCCTTCTGCAAAGCATATTCATAATACCTTACAGCTTTTGGATCATAATACCAAGCATAACAATCATATATACCAAGCAGTATCAGTCATAATACCACTAACCAAGGAGATTATCCACAGCTAATCATTGATTCATCCATGGTTGAAATCCCCCAAAATAGAAACTTCATCATCAGTTGCATACATCCCTTATACAAGAGAAGATTTTTCTAGTTGAATGTCCATAATTCTATCATACTGAAGCAGAGCCAGATAAATACAATCTAATTTTCTCACCTGATCAACAAATTCAGAGTAATAATGACTAATACTGACACTGGAATAAACTTTTTGGAATCTTGGGGAGATTCAGTTCTTTCAAAGCAATTTACATAGAAAAACCTCATTGTGCATCAGAGTATGGCTGTGTCAAGAATGATGAGCACAAAGAACTGCGATCTCAGCTATGTGCACTAGTGTCGCTCTACTTCCATGAATGGAACAACATTAGTTCATACTTGCTGAGTACTTTTTAGAGCAATGCTTTGCCACAATTTATAGCTGGAAATATATTGGAATTACAGTGTAATTTTAGGTAAATAAAATAGCCTTACTGAAAATGGATTCTAATGATGGCTTTAGGATTGATACCTGCACTCTTGTAAAAACTTCCTAGGTTTGCACTAAAAGACCATGATATTAGTATTAAAATCTCACCCAGAGTTCTTGCATGCAGCAGTCTTTTTTCCAGCCACTGATTAACTGGTGACCATCAGGAAGAATTTGTTGTTACGTATTTAGCACTTATTTGGGGTTTTTTTTAGGGGTGTTCTGGTTTTGCTAGAAGAACCAGTTCAACCTTGAAGTTGTAAGGCTAGTGTTTATGTAAGGCTAGTGGTGTCACGGCTTACTGCTGATCTGGAGGGCATTTCAAAGCTCCTGACTGCGCAGGCCTCAGTTATGCAAGGTTTGATGCACCTAGGCTCCTCTGATTTTGAAAGTTAAGTATTCTTATCATACTACAGAGGATTCTAAAGCAGGACAAGTGCAAGATGAAGCCACACAGATGGAAATAGGTTGGAATCAACTGCCTCTCAACCTGGGGTCTGTGGGACAGTTGTGGCCTTGAGATAATTTACTGGAAATCAGAGAACAAAGAAATGGAGCACACATCCTGATTCCTTTTACAGGCTCAGTAAGAGTTCCCTAGCAGCTAGTAATGATGTTTCTGGGCCAAGCAGTCAAGTAGTTTCTTCTGACAGTGCATTGAAAGTAAAAGACTGGCAGAAAAAGAGCTTATCAGCTGGGTAGCAAGGACTGCTCTGTAAGTCTGCACTCTGCCTTCCTAGGTCCTGGGTCTCTTCACTAACCCTAGCTCTTATCAACCTAGGGTTACCTCATTACACAGACATCAAGAATCCTTATGTCTCCTTACTGTTGTTCTCACCGAGGATTTCCTTGACTTTTCTTGTTTATTTGTTGATCACAAGCATATGCATATAGATAGACACCTTACAAAGAAAATAAGAGTTATTTAAAAAGTATCATTTCTGTCCTCAACAAGTTAGTCCCCTGTGCATATGAGAGTCATGCTTCTACCACTCTCCAGTGTGGATGTTTTAATTCCAATTAGGGTTTTTCTTAATTTTCATTTATTTCTGGAGGTGATGCAGTGGGATGAGAAAACAGGATTTTATTCCACTTCATGTATCACTAACAAAATTGTTACCTAGATTCAATTGCAAAATATTTTAGCCTAGTTTTCTCAGGCATCAAATACCCACAGCTCATTTTCACTCTACTGGAAATTAAACAAGTACTTCTGAAAATGAGGACATTCACTATTGTAGGGTGTGTTAATCAAACCACTAGAAAGAACACAGTTTGATTTTTGAATTCCAGGTCAAATCTCCAACACCTCTTATGTTACTCATATATTACTCATATGAGCATTTTATTCATCCCTTATCAGCTGCCACGTAACTGTGGGAATCAGAGATGAATTTATAGAATCTATAGAACGTGTCTCATCACCACTGCTGACCTGGCAAATGGAAAAAGAAGAATGTGAATGAGAGAGGAGAATTAGGGAGGGAGGTGAAAGGAGTGGTGGGGACAGGTAGATTAAGTCTTCAACTGTGTGGACTCAAGTGAATTCCAGGAATTCTGTGCCTGCTTTGGTCCTGAATTATGGACTGCAGGACAGTCTGCAGTAGATCTAATCTAATTTGTGTGGAAGCATAAATGAATTAGTTTCCTTATAGCCAACTGAACTGTTGTGCAAGTCACCCATTTATTCAAAGTTTTGTATGAAAAAAGACACCAGTGTTGTCTGTTTCTACGTGTGTAATACACAGGGCTGATATCAAACTCCCTATAATGGCTGTTTATATTTGAAATTGTGTATTCCAAGTTTATTTTAAATTACATTGTTACATCTTAATTTTCTGCACTGATAGAATGTCCTCTAAATGCTGTCATGTGTTTGTGGTTTTTAATGCATTGTTACTACTACATTAAAAGGATGGAGAAATTAGTGTATAGTGCTTAATATAAAGGATTAACTGCTGTATTGAAGTAATACATCTGTTTCAGCTGTCACTATCTAAAGTAACATGTTTTATTTGAACGAGAGTTGTATTAGACTTCAGACCTCACATGGAATTGCTCATCTGCATGGTCAACAGGATTTGGTTTGACAATTCATTATAATGCATTATACTTTATTTATAATTCACAAATGGCTTAGAGATTTAGATTTTGTTATTTTATTCCTAAATCCTCTTTTCGTACTTAGTGCCAGTATCCATTAAACATGATTGCTAAGGACAAACTAGTTTCCTAAGTAAATGAGAAAATGTCATAGTTTCATGGAACCAACTGTGGTAATTCATCCAATGAAAACCTGGTCTAATTAGCAAAATCTTCCGTTTAAAGGACTAGAAGAATGTGCAGTGATGTGACAGATATCCTGGGAAGCTGAGTCATAAAATGCACTAGAAAAGCTCTAACTATTTGTAAGTTATCATTTAATCATGTTTACCCAGCTTGAGAGGAACAAGCATTTCCATGTTCCTGAAATTTGCTCGTCTATACTGCTGTCTTGCAAAGTTTACCTCCTCGTCACTGTCCTTATCCCTGTTACTGCAACAGTATATATGGGGTCTCTTTAATCAGGTATTTTCCATGGTCTTGGCCTTGGCACTTGCAGTAATTAAACAGTCTGTATCATTTTTAAAGGTAGGATAATGTGGGGAGTGAGGATACTACATCACACAAAGAGTATCTGAAAAAGGTAATGGTTATTCTAAAAATGGTAGCAGATAGATAGAAAAGGGGTGCAGCCATTCTCCTGCATGAACCCTTTCCAGGTCCTACCCTCCTCTCCAGTAGGGCCCCTCTCACTTTCTTTCAGAAGAGAGCGAGAAGATAAAATGTTCCTTCATTTGCAGAAGAGGTGAGAAAAGATGTAATATAACAAAGCCCTGATATTACCCTAGGAAAATCTTGTTCTTGTTTGCTATATCTGAAATTATGTAGGACTAGAATTTGAATGAAAGAACCTGAATTTGCAAATTCGATTTGGATTTTTAGCCTGGTAAAGGTTTAATGCAGAATGTGGTTCACAGAGATTTCAGTGAGTGATTTTCACCTTCAGTTGTATTTGATTCAACAGAGTTTCTTGGTCAAGAGTATTTCTACTGGGTCATGATTATTTGTGAAAACGTTGAAGAGTCTGGAAGTTTTAGAAACCTGAGTGCAAATAATTGTTCAGTTCAAATTTGTTCTGGAATGTTTGCTACTTGGTATTAGCCAATCAGTATGCTGTTGTTCAGAAAGTCCTGCTGAACAGCAAGTGGTGCAGCTCTTCTTAGAACAGTGTTCATGTTTGAAAGATCGCAAAGAATTACATTCTCTTACTTCTGCAGTCCCAGCAGCCATGTGGCCAGAAATGATCAAGCTGTGGGGAAATTTCAGCCTTGCTTCCGATATGTGAAGCAGGAAAAGTATAGTTTTGGAGTCCTATAATTGGTAAAGTGCAGATATTTCAGATGATTAATTTCATCAAATAGGTGTTTCAGTAAACATGAGAGTTCTGTGTGCTATAATAGCAGGGTTTTGGTTTTTTTTAAAGTATCCTACGGAAACAATCCTCCAAATAAGCAAAAATGTGACAAAGACTTCATATAAATGCCAGTTTTTCCATATGTTAAGGTGAAAGTATTATATCAAAAGTTGGATAAAAACAGCCATGAGGAGATTTAAGAGGGAATTAACAGAATTTAGAACAGGGAAGAAGTCAAGCAAGTAAAGGATTTTAGACAGCAGATCATTTTGCAGAAGGTGATATAATGGAATATACAAGAAGTGAGAAGATAACACAACAGGCTTTCCTTAAAAGGTCCCATTAGGTGACATTTAAAGACTAATGGATAAAATTGAAGTTCAGCAGAGACTGTAGAGTAGTTATATGTGAATTTTAGATTGTCGTCAGGTTTTTCCCTGGGTTATACTCTCACAGATTATTATTTCATTGGAAATAATGCCTCTCACCTGTAGTTAAACATGACAAATGCATTAGCAAAATCTCATCATCTAATTATAGCATCCCCTATTTAGATCTGTCTCCATTTCACTTTGAGACATTCCCCCACAGCTGACAGAAATTTCCCTTTCAGTTGCCTACATTATCCTTGAAACTTATCTATAGCCCAGCTACATCATATTTGAAAATTTGTGCTATGAATACATAACTGACCAGCAAGGATGGAACAGAACTGATCATTTTGGAAGTATTTCAGAAAGTATTTCATGTCAAGCAGTAGAACACTTTCTAATCTGAAATCACAAAGATCATTTTTATTTCTTCCATAAGATATTTGGATTCAGTAAAATTTGTGGCTAAAGAATTCTTTTGTTGAGAAAAATCTCAGAATTACAGTCTCAATGATTAAGTCTGGAGTCAAATTCTCAGATCTCTGTGTGTTCTCCCTCCTCTCACCTCAAAATTCTTCCATTAGGTTCTGTATTTGGCTGTAAGGAATAAGATGCTTTGTACTTCCCCTTTTCTAATTATATTTACTTCAAAGTAAGTCTTTTCAAGTGCATCTCTTCAGTTGGATCTACTGGAAATTATTGAATTATTATTGGCTTCTGTCAGTGATAGATATGTCTTCTCTGTCCTCGTGAAAAAAGGAGTAGTTTTATTATCGAATCATAGCATTGTTACCTGGATTGGAGCCCTGGAGGTCATCAAGTCAGACCTACTTGAAGCAGAATGATTATCAGCCTAGCCCTAGATAAGGTCAGCCATGGCTTTGTCTAGCCAAGGTTTGGAAACCTCCAGGGATGGACATTCCACAACCTAAATAAGCCCAATGTGGCACTATTCTCCTAGTGATTTTTTTTCCGGGGGTATAACCTGATCTTCCCAAGCCTCAGTTCATGGCGGTTACCCTTTATTAATTGTCTGACATGACCAAGAAGAGTTTGGGTCCATCATCCATTAGTCCATTGCAGTGTTATGTAACTAAAAATGTTTTTGCAGGCCTTAATTAAGGTCTTCCTGAATTTCCCTTATTCAGTCATAGCTTTTACTATCTGTAAACCTTCTTTGATTTGAAGTTCATTATTATTCCTAATATACCTGCAGCTCTTACTTTTTCCTTCCTTAATATCTAGTGGTTGCCTCTCAAACTCACCTCCAGTATTTTTCTCTCTTTCTTATTAATCTACTCTTGACATTTCTGTTATAGATATTCCTTACACTCACATTTGACTACAGCAGATGTTTGGAAAAAGTCCAGGAATCTTGGTGATGTCCTTAACTGCACATTGATCTTTTTGTTGACTGTACATCTATCTTCTTGTTCACACAACACAGTTAAACAAGAGAATTTCTTTTCCTTCATTGGTTCATACACTTAGAACATTTCTGGCTCTTCGCCACCTTACTTTTTCTCTACTTTACACGTTCTCCCTTTCAATTCCAAAGTCAAAATAGAGAGGATCTTTAGATAACTGTTATCCATCATCTTTTTACTTTTACCGTTTTCACTACTAGATCTGCAAAACCGTATGTATTCACAGCAGTTATCTGAATTGGTATGTGCATGCATAATGAGTATACTGGTGAAGACTATGTGTCTTCAGCCTTTGCTACTACTCTTGATGCTGCTGATACATTTTTCATGATAATGTCATTTTAGAATGGATGTTCTCAGATACATTTTTCTGCTCTTATATTGGTCAGTTATAATTTCATCTGGTATAAACAGCTGTATGTATTTAATCAGTTGAATCTGTTTGAAATGAAAACACAGATTTACATACATTCTCAATCCTGAAATGTCAAATACTTTACTTAAATAACTATAGATTGCCGAATCAAGAGTATACTATGAGATATCATAAACCAACAGTTTCATAGTTCTTTTCTCTTTATAATTCTTTTATCAAACTTTTTATCTATAGAAAAATAAAAAAGGGAAGAATTGAATAAAATAATCAGATTTTCTAGAGCAACTGACGAACAGTACCTATATTTGCTAGTTCTTTTATGAAATAACATATTTAATCAATATTTAATCTTTAGTGTTATATTTAGTACAGTAGTAGTTTTTGTAGTCACAGAAAACTAGACAAAAGTTCAACAATAACTTAAGTTTTTGAATCTTTCCATTAAAGTTTAAAATGCAGAGTAAAAAACACTGTCGCTAATAGTTCAAACTACCTCTCTTTGGTCTTTTATTTTTTGCAATGATTAAAGAAAACATTATTTCTGTATATCATAGTAATTTATTATTTTATCAAGAAGCTAGCAGTGGTACTTCAAAAGTAGGAGGTAGGAAGAGGCTGAGGGGAGAATAAAGACAGACAAAGACTGTAATCTGAAAGAGACGAATAAAGGAAATACTGTCAAAACACAGCTGCACTGCAGAGACAGTTTATTTTAATACATAAGATTGAAAAAAGGAAGGAAGGAATGCTTCTTGAGACAATTATTAGTAGAATTAATTTCTGACAACACACAAACAAGGATATGTAACTTCAAGTGGAAGTTCTTGGCCGTCTGAGACAAAGGATAGCATAGTGATCTCACAGTTGTAACACTAGATAGGATTACAATGTCGAGAACTGTTTTCCCTTCATTCTCATCGTGTTCTAAAACGTTAGTAGGTTTGCTTATTTCCTGCTAATACTAATCATTAAATGCTTGTATTTCTTGGAATTGTGACTATGTAGAAGTGTACTATATACATCAGAAATCAAAATTGGAATGAATAGCAGGTCCTATGCTAGGTTATTTCCAAGGAACCTTTTTTCTTTGCCCACTGTGACCAAACTGACTGCTTCAGCCCAATGTGCCAGGACAGTTCAGAAGAATTTATTGCATCACAGCTGCAGTGCAACAAGGCATTCTGCTGCAGGCAGATATATTTTTGCTCTTCTTTATCTCCATGTTCTGCTGCATGAGAAGTGTGTAAACTCTTTTGTATTTTCTAAAGGATCTCCCCTTTTGTGCCTTATAATCACATTGAATTCCATTGCCAGTGGATTCCAACATCCCAGATAGCATGTACTGGATTTGCTCCAAAGGGGGGCAAATTCTTTTTAACTTACATTGTCAAAAGAACAAAGTAAAGATTTTATTGGCTTAAAACACCAACTCCATTATAAAATTGTACTCCATTGTTATTGTAAAGTAATGCAGTATATTTGAATCACATGCTGGGAAATAGAAACTGTGGATTTCATTTGAGAAACCTGGGCAACTTCCCAATTTATGAGTCCACTTTTTTAACCAGTCTGTGAAGAAGGGGCTGAACCAGAATCCAGTTGCTCTGTTTAGGGCGAGTTGGGCAAAAATTTCCTTATTTTATGCAACAACAAAATAAAGCAACATTTCCTTCCCTTCTGTCTTGTGTTTCTGAACTCTCTTCCTCTGAGTAGCATTAGCACTGTATCATGATGAAACAGTGATACTCATGCTGCTTCTAGGTTTTCATTTTCTTATAATTTAGGTTCCAGGTATTTGACCTGGTTGCTTTGCAGTAATTATTAGTTGCTTTTACTTTTCCAGCAAAAGGCAATTTTAGTACCAATTACAGGATGGATTTTTAAACGTGATTATTAGCTATTCACCAGTAATTGTTGCAGTAAAATAACAAAACTTCCTCTGTGCTATCTGATCTATTTTCTCTGTAATCTCTGATATAGATCTCAGCTGTGTTAATTAGCCGAGTTCAGTGGAAGCCAAATTAGCCTGTAGTGATTTACATACCTGAGAATCTCACCTGTCCTTTTTTCCCCCTTTTTGCCAATCAGTGTTATTATTTGCCTCGTGCTTTCTTTTAATCTGCTTTTCTTTTCTTTTTTTTTTTTTTCTTTTTTGCTATTGCCTGTTTGGATGTTCTTTAACCACAAAGAATAACTATTATAAATGTTACTTTTAAGGATGTATATACACACACTTGATCTGAAATAGCTATTGTTAGAGAATATCAGCTGTTGAAAAATTAAGCCTTTAAAAGTTCAAAGACATGATAATTAAACTTACAAAAGTAATCCTTCATTTTGTCTCCAAACTTGAGCCCTCTGGAGCCTGTTCTCTTTCAGAGCACTTGACATTTTGATAGCTTTTACATTTTAAGCCACAGTATTATCTGGTCTCATGTGCAGTGATGAGTGCTCAACACCTAGTCCAGTCTAATCTCAGGTGTTTCATATTGGGCAAACAGAGACAGAAACACACTGAGCGCAACTTGGGAAAAGTTTGATTTACTTCATTTGCAGAGCATCATAAAGGAAATATCTTTCAAAGGTAAGAAGACAATCCGATTACTCAGAGCAGAATTTAGATGCTTTAAGCATAGTATTATCCCTTGCTACATACCTTCCAGATTCTGAGGTAAAAGGTCTGTCAATATCCTCATTAACTATATAACACTAAAGCACTTGTGGAGCATTAGGTCTCGAAATTTGCGGAACAGCCTCTTCTGGTTTTTGCTCCTTCTGTAGAGTCTTATATTCTTGTCCTTTGGTCTGTTCTAAAGTCTTAGGTCCCAATTTTTGAAACTTTCTCTTTCAGCATTCCTGTCCTCACCACCGCTGGAACTTTCTCCTGAGTGCAACAGTAAGCCCTATCCTTCAAGCAACAGTGTATCTTTACATCCAGGTTTCCGCATGGCTAGTCCTGGCCCTGTATAACTAGTCTGTAGCCCCAAACCCAAGTTCTGGCATGGCTGAAGCCTTTTCCTCTCCAGCCAACCCAGTGGAACTCCACAGAGTCATCTGAACTGTAGGTGACTCCAGGGTGTTCTGTCTAAGGTACAGCGATGCCTCCAGGGTGGAATACCGGACAAAACACTCCGTACGGTTTGCGTAGGCTAATTATATGCAGATCCAAGAGTTTATTCATAGTCTAATTTAAGAATTAGCTATCTAATCAAATACTTACCATTAGTCCAGTTGCAAAAATACTAATACTTGTAATCCAAAGAGTGCAGTTTGCTAATTCCCAATTAATAATACTGACATATACAAACTTTCTGTTATCTATCCCTTTCTTGGGTGTTACGCTAACCCTTTCAGTGTCCCTCTGGTCCTAAATTTGGTGGTGCTAAGTTTTCCTTAAGAAGAAGGTGGGGGGAGGTTATGGTGAGTCATCACCAGCATTTCTGATTCTTTTCCAAGAGGAGTATAATGTTGATAGTAGGGTGTTTCTTCCTCCTGTAAGAGATAGCTGAATATTGATAATGCAAAAATGATTACAGTCTCATTCGCTGCTGGATTATTCGTAGTTTAGTACACTATACATACTTCTCAATCTATTCTTAGAGAAGTACTATAATTACCTAGCATTTGGGATGTAAATTTTGCTGATTGAGTTTCCTAAATGAGAGTTTATTAAAACAGCAGTAATTTTCCTCAGAGGATTATTTTCTTATTAATTATTGGCCTGATACAAATTATGCGTAAATGTTCTAAAAAGAGAGAAGAAATATCAAAGCTGCATACAAAGGAAGACAGATCAGTTGATGTTGTGATTAATATACATACATCAGATTCATGGGACTATGATGTTCTTATTTTTTAAAAAACAAAAACTTTAAGTTTAATCATATACATACAAAGTGGGAATCTATAAATAAGTGTAAAACATTATATTTTGTTTTTAAATTTGTTTCATTTCTCACCTGTGCTCAACCTGCTCAGTACTTTATCTTCCAACATCATTTACAATATTCTTTATGCAACAGAGAGATACTGTTAATACTTTTTTTCTCATTTCCCCTCTGAAAAGAAATTCCATCTCATGAACTTTATCAATGCATACAGTATTTCTTTGTGACGGTGTCATTTGGTGTGCTGAGAGGGGCATGCTAATAAGAGCAAATGAGGTTATATTAGTGTCATTACTAATCGAGTTCTAATGTCAGTGTTCGTTAACACAGAAACACAGCACTACAGCAAAAGACTTTACTTTCCTATTAAAAATTACAACATTAAGTGGCATGCATGATACTAAAATTGCTCTTCAACTAAGAAGATACTATGTAGTTTTTGTGTGTTTGCATATTAGTTATGAGTTCTAACAATTTACTAAAGGACCGCTCAATATTACAAAATGATGAGTTAAATTTTATTTTAGTAATTTTTTAAGTGATGGTCTTAATTAACAATAATTTGCTATAATCATGAACTAATATTTGCATATTTTAATTAATTTGCTTGTTGTTTGCTTGATGTAGCTGGAAAGTATCTGTTCATTTGGGGTTCATGGCTTAAAATCTGTGGCTTTGGTTGCTCTTTTACTGTGCTGTGCCTGACTGAATCAACAATGTCAAGAAAAATGTTGTGCTGGTAACCAGATAGAATGAGCATCTATGATTTAGTAAATCAGAGATAGTAACTAGGAATAACAAATAACTACATACAGATGTGGCAATTCTGTCATGTTAAATGTTACGGAACATTCTGTTCTTTACAGCTCCTCCTATGATTAATGCTTAACTTACTCTTACAAAAGTGAAAACCCATACTATTTCCAGTAAATCACATCACACAAGTAGCTTAATGTCTAACTGCATAGAACAGGCGGAACTTCTGAAGAAGCTGGAAGATTCATTCCCAGGCTTAAAGGAGATGTTGTAGAAGATTTCCTTCCTGGAGGACTGAACAAAACCTGAAAAGAAGCTCTTTAAATACCTACATATACAAGGGTGGGGAAACAACCAAAAGTGCTATTAGTATTTTTTGTTTGATATTTTTTCTGTTAACTCTTGTTTTGGTTTATGGCTGATTCGGTGTACTCTGAAGCAGGAAGAGGCACCGATGGATTATGATATAATTCTGAAGACTAAACTTGCTAACTGGTAAACTGTCAAACTGTAAAGATCGTCTTTGATCGTTTGTAGACACAGTTGTTGTGGTGCTGGACAGCTTGTACAGATGGGTTGTTATTATACAAGGCAGCACCGGTAGAGGCATGTGCCTTGTTTTGTTGCAATTTATTTGAGGCGTTTGGTTTTGTTGAATTGCCATGTTTGCATATACCATTAAAACACAAGATATTTTAGTCATCTTTGTTTCTTTATATGTCTCATGCTCCTCGAATGATCAAAGTGTGACATACTTTTTTTTATGCCAGTGGTCATTTTCAATGAAGAACATACTTCTGTTCAGTTGACCTTTTACAGCTTAAAGGTAGCATGTAGTGAATACAAATGTTTGTCTAAGTCAAGGCTCATTGAAATTACATGGCTTACATGCACATCATGATTAGGATTGTGTATATTTGTCCTCATCTTACATAGGTTTGCCTGTCAAGTTTCAGTCACGGAAGTTATTTCCAGTTTTCATTATACTGCTTTTGTGTTTTCGTTAATAGTTCTATTTGCTTAAAATATAAACAAAAAGAATCCAGCAGCCACACACATAAGTATGGGAATCTCTTCAAGTACTGTCTAAATGTAAATAGTCCTGTTAATCTGTAAACCAGGTTGCAGCGATGTCATAGCATTTAGCTAACAGTATTTTGAAAAGAAATGGTAGAGAAGACTAGGTCTGACCAGAGTAAATGTTAAGTCATATTGGACTCCCAGCTTTCCATTGGACTACAAATTATACAGGAATTTTGCCTGCACAAGTATTTGCATTGCATTTGAAAATAAAATTAAAAGCACCATGTAAATGAAAGGAAGCAGATTGTTAAGACCAAAAATTAACAAATAATTTACTTTGAGAGACGTTTTAGAGCTATCTTTCCATTTGAAAGGTCTGCTGCTGTATTCTTTAGTAGTATAGGCAAATACTGTCACGCTTTAAGGCATACACAGACGTACGGCAGTCAAAATTGCTGGATTGTCCAGAGAGCAGTTTGACAAAATACTCTTGTGAAGTGCAACCAATTCAACTTTTTACTACAATGTATTACACCTAATGGTATTAGGATATTGTTACTTTTCATGGAAGTTGAGCAGCTGTTGATAACCATATGACTGTTTTCATCTTGTAAACATGTCATTCAGTCCTGCTGACTACATTATTTAAGAATTATCACATAAAACTTTTATAGAATTGCAATACGTATTGTTGATACGAATTGCAATATAGGTATTGTTGAAACTTGTGTTTTCTTCCAGCATCAAAGCTTACTCGTAAAAATGTGAATATAACACAGTTAAAATTTTAAACAGGAAACTAAGACCTTTTTCTTTCCTTAAAGATGTTAGAATGGCATTCCTTTTTCTTTACATTATTGTTCTTACTTGTGCTAAAATAGTGCATGAGAACTTCAAGCAGGAATTAAGGTCCTATTTAAAATAAGCAACTTATACAGTTCTGGCTGCTCAGAGATCACAGGTATGGACCACATTCAATATGTGAATAAACAAATTTAGTGATCAAAGGAGACAAAATGAGAGTAAATATTGGTGCCAGCAGCCCGCGTCTAACTTAAACGAAATGTAATTTTCACATATGTGAATGTTGAAATTTCAATAAGGTAACAATAAAAAGTTATGTGAGTAGCCTGTTTGGGGGGGAGGGCACTGAAACAGGAAAAATAAAGGTAAGACTAGAGATATATGTGGCTATTGGGACCGCTTCCCCACCTGTGACATGAGAACTAGTTTTGCTTTTTCTCTCAATTTGAGCTGTAATCTTGAGGAATACTATAGATCTTTTCCTACAAAACCATGAAAGAAATAAACAGAAATTTATCTAAGAACATTTCAATAAGCACCATGCACTACTGGCAGTGGCAGTGCTTTAGGTGCATAGAACTGCCTGTAACTGCACAGCCAGTGAATCTTTTCCTCCATTGCTGGATAGGCATCCAAGTAACATTGAGTGTAGCTGTGGTGAGCTAGTTACCCAAGGGAAGTGGAGAGCTATTTATGAACGTTGTAACTCGCAAGGTATGAGAAATGGACCCTCTCACAAACATTTCTCACACAAAACCTGGAAACTGCATTTCTTTGTTTTCGTTGTATATATTATATGATTGTGAAAGTATGTGCTATTGATCCATATACAGGTGGTTTGAGGGGTTTTGACAAAGGTTATTATTGTATAGCATCAGTACTATAGTTCTACTTTCATACTACTTTCTTAATCTTTATTCTCAGTCTTTCAGTCATAGATGTGAAATAATTTTATGATGCAGGAAAAAAACCCTGAATAAACAATCTGAGTTTTTTAAACATATCATAGACCAAAGTTTATTCTCAGCCTCCGATGAAAAGATTGAATGTTGGCTGATAGCAAGATTGGTTTTCAGATAAATGCGCTAGAGTATTATTCAAACCAGTTGGTGAAAAGAAAGATCAAATTAGAACAGCTGATGCTCTTGATCTTGTAAGTTCATCCCAGCCTCTTCAATCTTCAAAACTTTTGCTTTTAGGTGTTTTCATAGATAAAGCACTTTCACCATTATAATTCTCATAAATGAGACACTCTGGGACTGGTCTTATTGATTAGACTTATTATCCTGCTGTGGATAGCCAAATTCATCTCCCAGATTGTACAGTTCACAGATTTAAAATTAAAAGAAAAGATACAATACTGTGTGATGCATCATTTGTTTGTCTTTATTTAATGACATAATTCATCAAGTGATCAGATTATCATTAAGAGAGATGCTGAGAGGATGTCAGGGTGAAGGAATTAGCTGAGACTGTGACCTGAAAGACAATGAAGTTGTCCAATTCATGGTTCTTGGAAAGGTAAAAAGAATAGTGAATAAATAAAGTAGAACTGAAGTTTCAGTAAGCTCAGAAAATCACTAGCTAAAATCTTATGTCTAAGGGGAAAAGGGATTCTGGAGGGGTTGACAGTTACTTAAGGAAGAAATATTAAGACTGCAAGCAAAAACTATTCTAAAACAAAGAAGGCATAAGAGGCTTACTGAAGCACCAGATTGGCTAAATTATGAATTCTTTGGTGATTTGATCATGAAAAGTCAAAGTATTAGGAGTGTAAATTTAAAAAAATAGGATGGGCATGTAAGAGAAACATCAAAAGACGAGATACAAACAGCTAGCAAGGAACATAAGGAATAACATGGAAGGATTCTGCAAGTACATTAGTAGTAAGAGGAAAACGAACGAAAGTTGCTCTCCTTCTCAATTGAAAAGGAAAGTAAATCGTAGCTGCTGCTTTGAGAAGGTCAGTGTTAATATCGTTTCTGTATCAATCTTAACTAAAAAGCTCAGCTGTGATAATTTTAATGTAACTAACATTAGTGACAAAAGAAAAAGAACTTGGGTAGAATAGGCAAATATCAGAGTGCAGAGTTCTTTCTAAATCAGATGCTTACACTTTGGCTAATCTGGAAGAAATTCACGCAAATTACTTGAGAGAATTGCTTGAACCAGTTTATGAGTCATCAGTGGTTATTTTTGAAATAGAAGATGGGTGAAGGTCCAAACAACTGCAAAATGGCAAGTATCCTGCCAGTTTTCAGAAGGACGAGAAAGCAAGGACCAGATTTCCAAATTAGATCAGAACAGTAATGAAACAAATAATTAAACTCTTCTAGACACATAAAAATAGTAGGATTAATAGTAGAGGATCATGAAAAATGTCAAATGTCAAAACAGCCCAATTTCCTTTTGTTGTAAGATACTGTATGGATGTGTGAGAGGGAGTAGATGTCATACATATCTTCATTTTAGTCTTCTATTACCATCTAATAGCAGATAGTCTCATGAGTAAGCTAAAAACATACTCTAGAAGAAACTATTATAAAGTGGCTTGGAAAGTCATACCCAGAAAGTAGTTTTCAGTGGCCCACTATCTAAGTGGAAAGATACATTGAGGGGGATTATATAGAAAGACATTAGGAAAAACGTGCCTAAGATAAGTTTCACTGGAGGGAATTGTCTGGGAGGGTTATGGAATTCAAGCACTAGACACTTTTAGGAGTAAATTAACCATAGTTACCTTAGAAATGGTTTCAGTATAGTTGAGCTTGCCATGGGGCAGAGAATAGACTAGATTATTTCAAAGTTTCTTTCAGAGCTGTTTTTCTTTGAGTATTTGTACTGTGAAAGAAAAACCATCATATTTTCTGAAAGAAAAAAAAGAAGACTTAATTTATATGGGAAAAATAAAATTATCAGATTGTTTTGATTCTCTGTGTTTTGGTTTTGGTCTTTTTGTCTGAACTTTTTGAAATGCCTGTTGCTTAAACACACTCCTTAGGCCAAATTTTCCCTATGAAATAAGGATTTCCTGTAATTGATTAGTTAGCAGTGTTGAGAAGCAAACACTGTATGTATTCCTGTCCATTTACAGTCTTTCAGAGCTTAAAGAGTCATTGCTTTGTCCTTGAAACCTACTGCTTTGAATCTACAGTAATAATTAAAGAATGGCTTTTAAAAATGTATGACTTTACATTATACCTTTATAACAGTATTATACTTAATATTCTGATATCCACTGCATTTGTATTTGACATCTCCTCGGGCTGTTCTTTTCTGAGTAGGGTAGAAGGCCATGAAGATTTCTCCATTGCCCCTTAGACACAGACTGATTTCTGGTTATTGCAAACAAACACTCCTGATCATGGGACTTACGATCTAGATGCAATTACCTCAACTCATTTATGTTGAGCACATGTATTGAATATAATTATAGGAAGGACCTGTGCGTTGTTCACTAGTAACAAAATGGTGTTGGAAATTCAAGCTTCTTTGCGATTTGCTTCAGTAGGTTATACCTCAGCTACATATCTCTCAAGGTATCGATCGTTAATAGAATGGATGATAAACCAGGCATAAAGCAGCCATGAGCTGTTTGTTTGCTGTCACTTTCCCATTCTCCACTCTTTGCCCTCAAGGTAACAGGCATGCTGAAATACATCGAGATGTTTCAGTGAATCTCCAACAAAAGTGAAAAACTGAGATAATTTGTGATATTCACCATCTTGATTTATTTATAAATTGACAGGCTATAACACAAATAATTATTTCTGCATCTCTTCTAGCTATGCAGTTTAAGCAGAAACTCACACATCACTCCACAGGAAAACTGTCAGCAGAATAAATACGAAGACTATACAAGTTCAAAAAATCATCTTTATGCTAGGAATAAAATTTTTGGTATTTAACAATGTATGAGTATTTGAATTCTTGATTCGATTGCTGTAGAATACAACAGTCTTTTACTCTATTAGGAAAATCAACTCTCCTTATTCTCCAAACCCCAAAATTTGGCAAACGACATAGAGTCTGATGAAAAAGTCTTTCTAAAAAAAGGCTGAAAAATTTGCTAATCCAAAGAATGAGTTAACAGTATTCATTCTTTTGCAGTGCTTTACATTTTCTGGATTTAGCTCCAAAAGGAAACGTGCTCTATTTTGCTTCACACAAATAACTTCTTATTACTGGATTAAAAATCTAACTGAATTCTCTAACTGAATCACAGTTCAAATTTGTAGCAGCAGTCAAAGAGGGGACTTTGCTGTAGTTTATTGGTGCACCAGTTTGAATAGCTATACGATGTGTTTCATTATGATTAACCATGGTATATCCACTCTGAGCTGCTGAGTACATGAGCGTCTCCCTGCAATTCACTCTCTCTCTACTCAGTATATCAATATCAATTTTTGAAATTAGCTCAGTCACAATATTTTTTCTTTAGTTTTGTTTTAATAACTTTCATCCTTTAGTAAGGTTGAAGATACAATGACTTCCAACAGGTGTGGGAGATTAAATGTGTTAAGTGTAAAAACAATAAAAATACTGCTGAAATGTAATATTTACCATACCTGCTTTAATATCAACTTTTTAACCTTGAAGGAAATTTATTTTTAGTGAAATCATTGCCAGTATATCACATTGTGACTGGACATTTATTCTCAGTGATAGTCTAGTCATGCAATGTAGTCATTAGTGAATGAGGTTGTCTTAGCTAAAATGTGTATCCATACACATAGTATGGATAAATATCCAAAATGTTGTCACCAAAAAAGAGTTATCCAGCTGATTTAATTCCTGTCTGCACCATGCTTTTCTGGATGGAAAGGGGAAGGAGGAGAGTGAAGGAAAACAGGAGCAAAAAAAAAAAAAAAAAAAAAAAAAATTTGGCTCTGCATTCTGGTATAACTTTATTGGTCTGACCTAGCAAGCTGAGCTATGAGATATGCATATGTCATCTCAAAATGTAGCTTGCATATGAGCTCTTCCTCCATTACAGTTATTTTATAAAACATGTAAATTCACCAAATCTGATTCCTGTCTCCTTTCCACTGGCACCAGTCTTGTTTTCTTTTCCAATTTGACTTGCACTAACCAATTCAACAACATTAATGATGGTTATTGCTGCTGCCCAAAACAGTTTTGGCAGACATACTGACTCTCCAGGAACCACGCTGACCCATGCTGATGCTGAAACATTTCTCCACATCATAATTATGGAGCCAGAAATTATGGCTGCATGTTCCTTGTACACATTTGAGACCATTACATTCATGTTAGGAGGGACAACAATGTATCAGTCTTATGCATTAGTGGGGAAAATGGTGTTAGGTCCCCTCTTCCCTGTTGGCCAGTGTACCCATATATCCAAGCTGAACTGCGTCTGTGTATCCAACAGGTTCTCTGCACAGTCTGGCGAAACTCTCACCTACTCATCCACTTGGACCATAAGTGGTGAATGAGTGGTGTCCTCTCAACCTAATTCTAAGGTCAACTTTTCTGCTTTGAACGTACCAGTCCTTTCAGTTCCAGAGCTGATCTGATTCAGGAACTTGTCAGATGCATTCCTAAATCTCTGGTCAAAAGAGCTCTGGTGTGCCTTCTTGTATCACAGGTGCTTTACAGTACAGGTGAAGGGCAATGTTATCCTGGTGATCCTGTTCACTACAGCCTGGATGAGGTAGCTGCAGTTTCAAAATATCGTCTAAATATCTATGAAGAGCCTGGGGCTATTTCTGTCCTCCTGAACTTGGTCCTTCGGGTCTACTGTGAATATCTTCCATCTCACAGTGTGCATGCTAGAATTACAGTTATGTTTTGTTCTAGAGCAGGCTTGTAAATGTCTAGTGAGATATGTCCTCATGTCTAGTAGGAAGGATTGCATAATTCAGAAGGATTACACTACGTACCAGCTGTAAATACAGAGTGTGTGGAAGGCAAAAATTGACTCAATTTGGCATAAAAGCTTATATAGAAATTCAGCATTTATAAGTGTAGAAGTCAGCCAGTTCAACATACAGGGCAAAAAGGCATTTTCAGTGAGACTATTCCATCAGTGTACACGCTGTAATAATAATCAGGAATAGGAAAGGAATACATAAGTGAAACAGAATCGAAAAAATCAAAATTCATCCATGAAGGAAGTAGGCAAAAGAAGGTTTTTAGTAAGTGGAGAAACTAATTTTCTCTTAAGCAGTGAGTGTTTATCATCATGCATTTTGGCTGATTGATACAGAACCAGGGTAGTTGCAGAACCAGTCAGAGGCTGTGATTCATTTTCTGATCAACAGAACTTCTCCCAACTTGCCCCCTCCCCATTGCTGCTGAATATTCACAAAACTGCAATTTTATAATTTATAATTCGTGTGACTGATGCAAGTATCCTTTATACCAGATTAAAATTAATGGTACTGTAGAGTAATCTTTAAAAGCCAGGACTTGTTAACTAATTCCAAACAACTGAAATGCTAAAAAAGTCAGTTATCGTCCCTCTGTATTTAGAGAAGATAAGAATTGTGATATGTAATTCATCATGCACAATCTGTTTCATTATTCACAGCATGTATCTTATGTAGACAAAAATGAATACACTGAGATATGGTGAAAACTGTGAGATTAGTCTTTATGCCTTTTACTCTCAATAAAAAAATCTTTATGTTGCTGCCATTCAGGAATCCCAAAGAAATAATACAAATAAAAGCAAACAGATATGAGTAGTACATTATGAACCATGCATGATTAAGAGGTTCCATTTTTATTTGGGGATAGAATGACATGAATGGCCTCTCTCACTTTCAAATAGCATAAAAAAGCTTCCGTGCAATCACAGCTTTTTAATTAATGTGGCTTATTTGAAATGACATGATCCTTATAGCTGGAGCTGGTTTTGTTGCTTGTTGCAGCTGCCAGCATTTGTGTGAAAGGTTCTGATTTTAGTTGCTTATAACCTTACAAAGCTGCAAAGGATTAGCTAGTATTTCCACAAGAAAATTCTGCCAGAGAACAATTCTCTGTAATTCTAAATCCCTTTCATTTTAGGCAACAAGACGAAGTAATTTCTAAAGATGAAATATTTATGAAATATTTTGTTTTAATGTGGCAGAATGAGTGACAATGTTGTCTTTAAGAAGTGCAAGTTAATGTTTTGACTCTGGAGCATGGCTTTTGATGGATGAAGTAGTTTTCTAGGTGAAAATGCTCAATACTGGCAAAGTTGAATGGCTTTGAAAAATTGCATATTATTCAAGTTGCAGTTGGGTCAGACTGGACCACTTACAGGGGCCAGAGAGATCAGTGCAAACGCATCTGGTCTCACTATACTCTTACTCAGAACCTGAGATGGAAACCAGGACTTGTGAGTCTGTTCATTTCCCCATCTCTGAAACTCGCTGACTAGTCATTACGGAAGATGGCAGTCCACTGTTGCTGTCAGTTAAATGCAGTTACATGCAGAAGAGCTGCAAGTAGTAGACGTCTGGTTTTTAGCACTTTGTATATCACTGGTGAGACTTATGTTAGAATATGACATGTAAGCTAGGACATTCATTTTTTCAAAATATTAAATAAATGGAGATCATACTGAAAAGAGCCATAAAAATGATTTGAGGAGAAGGGAAGATTTTAGTGAGAGACATGAAACTCAAGCTGTTTGGTTTAGCAAAGCAAGCATTAACCTCTCATGGTAAAGTTCTTGAAAATTGACCTACAGTCAAGTGAATTATGAACAACTACTTGGGAAATGGATATTTCCAAGAGAGATGAACCACACGGCTGATGACAGTAGGGAAAGTTTATCCCTCTGAAGAAAAACAAGACTATGTTAATGTTCCTGCATTCAGATGATGTTATTGCAGTGTTTGCTATATTTTGCTTCTGCTCTTCTGGTGAAGAATATAGAACTGTTCATATTCAGAACTTGTTTTCCTTTACAGAGAATTTCTGCCTTGCTGTGAAGGGTTTCTCACCATTTTAATGATATGTCTTAAATGCTGTTTGATTTTTGTAACTGAAAACTATGACAAAACTATTACAAATGATGCTACTAACA
Source organism: Dromaius novaehollandiae (assembly GCF_036370855.1). Taxonomy (NCBI): domain Eukaryota; kingdom Metazoa; phylum Chordata; class Aves; order Casuariiformes; family Dromaiidae; genus Dromaius; species Dromaius novaehollandiae. Next base: position 16,507,413 of record NC_088110.1, read on the forward strand.
TGCTTTTTCTAGCTTGGGTCGCAATTATATTAGTCAATATGTAGAAAAATGTTCTTGAACCTCTGTTTAATAGGACATGCAATTTTCTGGAATTGTCTATAAGATGATCTTCTAATATTTGTCAATGTGCAGAACAGTTAAGTCTTTGGAATCTGAACTCAGAAATCTGGCAATAACATCTACTTCCAGTTTGAGTTTTGCCTACTGCCTGCTGACCTTTCTGAATGATTGCAACTAGTAGTTTGTGTTCTGAATACACTTGGAATGTGCCTTTCCTGCAGTATTTTTATTTATAAGGTATTTTGAAAGGTTTCTATTTCAAAGCTTAAAATAAAAATCAAAACCTAGCAGTTTTAGTCTGACACACATCTAATTCATTTTTATCTTCACATTATGACAAATACGCGCTATGTTCTTCTTTCTCTCTAGGAAGAAACGTTAATGTTTCAGTTGTTATTCGGTGTGTCTATACATACCACATGACTGAAAGTAAGAAAATTTGGCCTGTCAGCTGCATGCACTTGTCTGTTATTATGACTTTGCTCCCGACGGAATACACAAGAAGTGTCAAATATTCAAGTAAGAGTACAAGTAAGCATATTCACAAACACTGAAAAATTATTCTTCGGGTAGTCTACTATATACCTAGTTCTTGTGGGCTCACACTCTGTGAGATTAGGACAGTTGGTATCAGTGGCTTCAAATAATGAATATGAATGCATAGTTAAGTGCAATATGATTGCTTCAACATGAAAGTGTAGTTAAGTAGTTACACCGTATTTTTATGTGAATTGCTTGAATTTATGCAGAAATTTTCATCAGATGAAAAATCTGGCATGAGAATGGTGTTTGCTGCAGTACTGCAAGCCAGTTAAATATGTGTGCATTTTTAATTACCGCTTTCTCACACAATTGTAATTAATTGTTTGGTTTTCTTTTCCCTATTAAAATTGTTAATGTGACTGCAGTCTAATTTTCTTTTCAAGAACAGGAGTTGAAATGTTTACGTAGAGATTTTTGCAATACATATTTGCAAAAGGTCGAAGTTAAAGTCATGAAGCAAATAATAAAGACGATCGCTTTAAAAAAATTGATAAAAATGTAGTATTGATATGCTGCATTTAAATGTTGGTATCTGGAGATTTTCAGTTATACCCTGTAAATGTTGCCCTAAATTAAGCGTGTGCTCACATTCACTGGATAGCAGAATTTGGACAACCTTTTCTAAACAAACTACTGACTTTTTTTGTGTTAAATTATCCTACATTTATTACTGTTACATTTATACTACATATCTTACAGTTTTTTTCTGTTTAATCCTGGTTCTTCTTTAAAATCAATGGACTTTTTGTCATTGGCTTTTATGTTTAAGCATATATTTAATCTTATGCACTTACATCGTTCTGAGCATAGATAAGTGTATGCAAAAGATTTTTCAAGATGGAAGAATAATCAAGCCCTTAGTGAACCAATGGAATTTTATGTTGGCTATTAAAAATGGGGCAGGCATATATAAAAATGTCTAAACTTCTCTATTCATCACTACTTTTCAAAGCATTCAAGCATTGCGGTCTGAGACAGTTACAGCCACTGGTTTGCTAGGTCTAAACAGGTATCATATTTGTAACCATTAATTAGGCAGACAGGAGATGATTAAATGCACTCATGATAAAATGTGACACCATATTATAAATGAGAATGGAAAATGAATTTATAACCATAAATCATCTATTAAAATATATGTGACAGGCTCACACTGATGAAGGCAATGTAGAAATAACAAATACTGTATATGTCAGTTTCATGACAGAAAGAGATGTTTTTCTTCCTTTCATGTTTTATTTTATTTCTTCGTTTTGTTGAAATTTGCTTGACTCAGCTGAAAATAGCAACAGGGGTATCACTGTGGTACATCTAAATCTGTTAATGTTGAATTCCTGTTTGATGGATATCAGTCAACATTTCTTTTTAGTGTTAAATAAGATCATGAAGTAGAGCATTCTTCTCCAGAAAGTTTAAAATGCAACAAACATTAAATTGCAGTTATCTCTTTTACTATAAAGAAGAATATAGTTCTTAACAGATTGTGCAAAGTCGTGCTATAGCAATTAAAGATTTCCATCCAATTAATATCAAAACATTTACGTGACACATTTTAAGGGATTACATTGTATAGCTTTATCAAAGGTTCATAGAGTCACTGTGAAGGGGCCTGAAGGGAACTTTTGAGGTCATCTAGACCATCTTCTCAATCTTGAATATACAGATAAAAGAGTGCTTCTTTGTCCAAAGCTTGCTCATTTTTCCTAGTCAGTCTTAGTATGTATTTGTTAGAAATTGTATCAGTGTTCTCACTGAACTCTGGCATCTGTTTACAAGACCATAGACTGGGCAGTCCCACATCAACTTCAGTGTATAAACTACTCTGTAAACTTACCTAGGGACTTCATTTTTTCCTGGTTCAGGGATTTTATCTTTATCACTCCAAGCATTAAATGCTGAGGTCGGTTCCTCATTTCTTACTTTAAGCACTCTGTATAGGCTGATGATTAACACAGCACCTGCACAGTGGGTCCAGTGGGTTAAGAGCACCTATGTACAAATCATTGTAATACAAGCTTGATTGATGGGCCATGCCTTTTGGAGTCCAGGAACCCAATAATAGGTGTTGTGGAAATCTCGGACAAATGTATGTTGTTCTCTGTCCTCCTTTTATCTGGCAAGAAAAAGAGTATGTATTCAGAAAAAATAAAGCTTTACATAAATCTAATATTGAAATAATTTACAGCTTTATCTTAGAAGAAAACTAGGTCCTTAATTATATTTGAAATCACACCATGTAAACTTGAATTAGATAAGGATACGTAATGTATCTTTACAGTACAGTACTGCAAGGTACAATTCTCTACAGGACATAAAAATGAACTAAATTATTTACTGTCTTTAATTTTATTTCATTATTCATATTATATACTTGTAGTCCCGTAATACTTAAAGGTACCAATCAGGTTTGGGCTGGAGTGTGTTAGGTGCTGTATGATCATGGAGGAGAAGGTAATATTGTTTTGGGTGAAAAATTTTAAAGCTAGCTAGACAGGACAGATAAAAACAGAGAGTGGGAACAGACATAAGCAGATAAAGGAATTTGTCCAAGGTCACACAGAAGGGTCACTGGTAGAGGTTGGAGTAGAACTCAAGATTTCTGACTTCCAGTATTAGAGTCCTAATAAATAATTCATTTAATTTCCCTGTTTTTATCTGCTTGCAAAATTTTCATGAGTGTGCTGTGACAATCTCTGAGTCATTCTGCATTCATTCAGAAATTGTGTTTTGTACAGAGCTCAAATACAGCTTGACTGTGGCTATCTAATATTGTGGATCCTTAGTCATAGGCTGACCAGTTGTATGGGAATGTAAGGCCTTTCTCTGACAACATGCACACCTCATTCACAGCGTTAGTCCCTCTGAATTCAGCAGGGGGTAGGAGAAAGAGGAGGAGAGGGTAAAGGTTACTGAGAAAAATGAAGCCACACTTATGCTTAAATGCTTGCAAGATGAGAGCCGTATCATTGTTTTTTTCTTCTGAACTGTCAACAGAGCACTGGTTTTTAATTCATTTACCAGAATTTCTATAATAATAATTTTGAATGATCAAATATGTATTGTGAAAATTTGTTTTCTTGAATAGGCAAGTTTGCAATCTCACTTTTTGCAGCTATTTCTCCTAGAAAAATCCAGTCATTCAATCATGAAAACTGTTACAACATGACTGAAGTAAAATTTCTATTAAAATTCAAATGACTATTCATGGAAAACACTTTATTCTCTTCCTTCTGCTCTGATATTTATGTATTAAACAGGAATACATATGTGCCCACACAGTCGGAATTTAATTGCATAAGTGCATGAATGTAAACCTGTGGAAAAAGTATGGGACACTTTGGAGGTGACTTTTTCAGTCCATAGCCCTGCTCTGTTTTGTGTTATGCCCATCACCATTCTTATTTTTCCTTTCAGAAGAGGAAATATTTTGGCATTTGCATGGTTAAGCTTAGGATAAGCTTTCTGATTTTTTTAGAAGACAAACAGAAACCCCGTTACCTAGGAAGTGTTAAACCTGCCATCATTTCTGAAAGAAGAAGTGAAGGTAGGTTCTCACGGATGTCAATATTCTCTACTGGCTTGAGTGAATCCAGTTTACTCAGCTAGAGGATTTTGCTTTTGAGGTGCTTTCTTAGCCAAGAGGCGGGTACTGTTTTCTGTCACGGGCATTTTACAGGATGTGTTAGGAAAGGGGCATTTTCCTTCAGGGAATAAAACCCAACCCCCAAATACTAATTACTCTCTATATATTGAGCTACTGTAGGGCACAGTGAATGGCAAACAGAGAGAGCCTTCTAGAAGTCAAATGATGAAAATATTGAAAATCACCATTTTTCTTTTACTAGGAGTTTCATTTCACTTCTGAGGAAATAATTTCTGTGCCATCACCCTGTGAAGACAGAGAAAATGACGACCCATCCGTTTTGGAGGGCAGCTAACTGTAGTTGTCTCCTGATCAGGCATTACTGTGGCTTGTGAATACTGCAGAAAAAAGCAGCAGTTTTACTGTGCATCTTAGGATCGCATTGTAAGAACCAAGGAATTCGTGCATGTAGTGTCAGTAGGCTCTCAGCAGATGAAAAACTCCAAACAGATGCTAAATAGCTTGTCTTTCCTGAGACTTTACATCTGAACAGAACAAGCTGAAATGCAAAGAATAACAAAGTGGAAAAGAAGGCAAAGAACAGTTACAGGAAAAATTCCTTCACACACACTTCTTATAGTAAATCACATTTCCAAACTAAAATCATTCTATATGAACCATAATGGTGATTACCACTTTGGTTAGAAAATTTTATTTTCTGAAGAAATCATGATAACAATACTAAAAAATATATAGGCAATATATATACATGCTAATATTACCTAAGCTTGCCATAGGTCAGAAGAATACGACAACGTTTTCTGTTGATGTTGCTGTGATTTAATAGCTAAGGAATGTGTTTTATATTACAGGATATTTCTTCTGGAGACCGTTTTGGTAACCACAGCAAAAGCTTCACTATAGATAACTGTAATGCTTAATTGTTCCAATTATTCTGTGACCATTACTTAACAAAAATGTCATTATAGATTTTATGTTTAATTGCTAAAGAAATTGAAATGGAAACTGTAGGAAATTAAATAATAGGAATTCTGTAAATGAACTATGTGAACTCATTATGCACAGTATCATATTATTTTGTAGTCAAAATATACATGAGCTCTTATGACTGTGATGTTTTCAGCAAAAGATTCCTGTGCTGTTAACTGCTGGCTATTAATAAGATAAATTGTTTCAAAGTAGTAGCTAAGACACCACGATGCGTGTGTCACATTTTGGAATTTGTGTAGTTTATTTTCCGTAGTAAATGAACCAGCTAACTTTTCATTTTATTGAGGTCTGTATGCTTCCCCACTCTTTCCAGTGTTGTGATTAGTTCCACATCAGTAGCAGTTTAAACAAAGGAGTTAAATATATTCATTAGGCCAGAAATGGCTGAATATATCTTCACACAAATAAAAAAGAATTATCATCAAAAGCACTTCAAATTATTAATCTTTAGAACAGAATCTTGACTATCATGATAATATTATTATCTCCTTAAGCTTGCCTTCCTGATGTATGTTTCGCAGAGTAGTGTGTTAATACACCCAGTGCTTTTGCAAACCTGAAAAATCCTTTACATAAAGTGATGAGGAAGTATTCCAGCTATTATTTTTCCAGTGTTGTGCTTTACTCTAATGCATGTGATGGTATGAGCATGACACTGGAAGTCTCCTTACAATCATTCCTTCTTTCTCCCTTTGAAGTGAAAGAAGCACTCAGGACCTGTTAAACTTTAAGTGATCACTCTAAGTTATTATTTCTCATGTCTCTCATTCCAAATCGTAATAAAGCCCAATTATCAGCTTGCTGGTGAAGTATGAAGTATAAAAAGACCTTGGAAAGGTTTGAAATAACCCCCTGAGAATAGCCATGTCTCTGGCTGATCCTGATTATTGTAGGTCTTCATCCTACAAGCATATATGCAAATGTTTTATTTCCTTACTCTAAGGGATACGAGTAAGTGTATGCATTAGTGTTCGCAGCACTGGAGGCTGAAATGAAATAGATATCACTGCATTTTTTAAATAAACATTTTTTAGAACTGCTTTTGAAAAATTAAAGTTTTCTCTGTTTCTTTTTAATTCAAAATATATTTTAAAATGTAGTCATTCTCAAATGAAACCCATTTCCAATTAAAAACATTTTAATAAAGAAATTTGAAGCAACTTTACATAGTTGATAAATTTGAGTAAATTAGTTTTCAGAATATAGTTATCGTAATACAAGCATTTTAAACAATTTAGTCTATATATTCATCTCTGTAAGTAATACTGAAGATCAAGAATAATATAATTGCTATGCTGCAGTTAAGTCATACTCTAAGTGTAGAGGTGCAATAAATGTGAAAAGTAGTGATGTTTGGAAGAATAATCTCATTATTATCTCGAAATTGTCACAATCAAAACTGCTCATTACCTAAATCCTGAAGGCAGGGTTTGTATCTCTTCTTGCCCAGCCTGCAAAATACTGTCAAGGACGTGAGTTGTAAATCCAAGATGGTTATTGTTAATTTTGAAAATCTGTTAGACTCTTAATATTCCTAAATAATTAGTCATATTTTAGAAATTATTACACAGCAGTTTATATTGAATCACATGGTTTTTATAGCAGTCAGGCCACTGATTTGGAGTCTGAAATGTAGATTTAGAACCAAAGAGGGGTTTTTTTAGGAAGCTAATGGATAATCCTGGTTACTGTTGTGGGTCATCTTGTGGAGATGTTAAAAACCATTAGGTTTGTCAGGAATTAAAAAAAAAAAAAAGTGCTTACCAATGCTGAATTTCCATTTTGAATATAAATCTTTCAGTAGAGACGTGGAACTGTTCAAGAAAATCTGCAAAGTTACTCATGTTTTACTTTCACAGTTTTCCTCTGCAGTACTATTTTGAACTTTAACTTAGACTTCAACTGTAAAAAGTAAATTATTATATAAGGTCATTTATCTGATTAAAATTGAATACAATTCTAAAATTGTAAAGCTGGCAGATATGTGCAATATGGAAAATTGGATTTCACCGTAACTGTGTAAGTATTGTCTCGTGCTGTGGTGTAAGTAGTCTTAAAAGACCAAATTAAATAACCAGTAACCAATATCACTCAAATCAATAGAACATGTTTTTTCTTCATTAAATATTAAATCATTTTTTCATCCAAACCAGGATTTTCCAATCTTCATTCTTTGTGTCATTCTTCAGTCATTGGACAAATGGGAATAGACCCACTGAGAATCTAGCATAAGACAGAACATCTCAGTACTACTATCTGAACTCAGTTTCTTCACTGTCATTATTGTGTTTAGGATTTTAGAAGACTCAGTAAATCTCTGAAAAGGAGAAATAAATACTTGACACAGCTCTCTATTACATTTAAGGATTTTTTTACTTAGTTTATCTGTAAGGAAGTTTCTCTGAGAACCTAGCACATACAGAAGTACAAAAAATCTGGCCCAAGGAGCCAAAAAAAGTAGTAACTGCAATAATAATTATTTCATTTTGAATATATAAAAGGCATTCTAAAGTCTTGTGAACCAAGTGTGTATTGCTCACTGAAAAAAATAATGTGCTAATGAAACGTACAGTAAAGATAGTGGAACAGCTTCTCTTGGCAGAGGTGAAGGTTGTGGGCCTATGAGACATTATGTTTTTCCAAAAGTGATATGTAGTATAAGCAAGTAAGCAAAATGATTGAAAGCCTCTTGATAAAGTATTTTGGAGAAATTGCTGTGTTTGATTCTCTTATTTTTTCAAGAAAAGTGAGAATTTGCCTTGGAGGTGTTTTGTTCATTTAAAAACATGTCATGTTTCCATCTAAACTAAAAAACTAAAAACTTGAACTGCTGGTTAAATGGTAACAGCATTCTGTTCAGCTTTTCAGGGGGCATATTTTCTAATCTAAATGCATCTCCCATGATGGCCATGAAATGTTTCCTTGTATGTGTCACATAAATATGAATGCATAAAACTAGGCTTTCGTTGGAAGACTGTTTTGGCCAATGTATTTACCAGAAAACAATTTTTTTTCCAGTAAAGGTGTATTTAATGTTTTTACAAACTAAATTCAACTTCTTTCAAATGTTTGAGTATATGGCACTTACTTTTCCAGCAGAAGTATGTAATTTGGTTGCTAGTATGTCATTCAAATAATTAATGTAACAGACAAATTACAGGGGAAATATTCTTTCTTTCCATAAAGTTGTTTGGTGTTAGAGTATTAATATTGTTCCAGCCTATATCTACAATATAGAGAGTATAAAAATAAAAAATCTCTTTATGTAATACCACAAGGACAAGCTCTCCAAATTAATACAGAGCAAGATCTGCTGTTTCATTTAATTTTCTTTTTTAACTAAATAAATTTTAAACTGAGGTTAAATAAGTACAGCTAAGGATAATTTGATGTAAAGAAGACAAATCTTATTTTTTTGTTTTCTCAAAGTAAATTAATTCACAAAGTCCTTTATCTATCTTGTTTAAAACTTGTCTCAGCCCAAGAGATACAAAAGAATATTTTTTTAAGTGGAAAAGTAAACTCAGTGCGGTGGAGAGAAGTTTAGCTATATTGATCAATAAAATATAAACACCCATATTTGTTAGCATTCCTTTAGCTACACTCCTCTCCCATTCAATGAAAACCTTACACAAGTTATTAATGCCCTGGCACTGTTGATTATAAAATATTACAATTTGCTGCTTGAAAGCCCGCTTTACACAAATATGTAAAAGCACAATCTCCCATGAAAACGATGAAAAAAATAATAATTGTAAATGAGGTAAGTAAATCCCAGCCAAAATAGTGTTTTCACAGTACTTTATTAAACACAGTATAACCTATGAAGCTTGAGAAATTCCTGAAATAAGCTGAGTAACAACAGTTCCAGTTCAGTTAAAATGTTTTGGTACAGAAGGTGTGCTTTAACAAATTTAGTTGTTTATCTGTCTTCTCCTAAACACACATCTTTAAAACAATGATTAGATCATTAATTCATGGTTCATTATAATTAGAACTCTATGCTGACTTCCAGAAGAATTCATATTAGCGTAAAAGCCTCTTGTATAGTCATGGCTGAGGAAAATATTCTTACCTGTCCAATTAAGGACTCTAACAGCAGAGTATTTCAGTTAAATCATGCTTGACGTATCTAAAAAAGTCTCAGGCTAGTCATGTTAGTAATGCTTTGGCTTCTGCAGAAGATGTTTGGACTTCTTAGCTAGCTAAAGGCTAGAGAAGTGTCGTAGTTAAGTGCCAATTTTTCTGTAAGACAGAGGATGTTCTGCAGATTCCACGCTTACTCACACTCTTTTGAGATGAATGCTGTGAGGTTGTAGGACACTATTATTAATCCAAATTTACATTTTGGCAAGGAGTTGCTGGTCTGCTATTTTAAGTAGCATTTTACTAATTTTTTGGGGCTGCCTTGGTACTCAAACCCTGATTATGATCATGTCCTACTTACAGGTAGAGTAGCCCGCTTGCAAAGGGAAGCTGGGTTAGGATTAGAATCATTTCGCCATCTGATTCTCCTGATTCTCTTAGCTCTACTAAGAAATAACCTAGCATACCTCAGACTTTAGGATAAAATTCAAATATCGTTCTAGTTATTGTTTTAGAACTATTGCATGAAACCTACAGAGCTTATTCTAGATTTTGAGCTGCTTAATAGTAGTTTATAGAGAGAGAGACGGGCAGCTTTTGAAAGAGCAGTGCCTTTTTCCTCTGACTACCGTTATATGGTAGCAATCCCACTAAGTTCTGTGGATCTACCCAGACTTTGCAACTTATATGCAGGTGACTTTGCAAGCATCTGAACGTATGGAGCCTTACGTTGCAAGGAACTGCAGAAATAGGTTGTATCCTACATTCCATCTCGTGACTGGAATAGAGATGTGTGATGAAATGTATAAAATACTGACTTAATTCCCAGCAAATTTGTCTTTTCCATCATTTCTCCAGGTCTTAGAAGAAGAAAAGCATTGCTGGAATGGATCATTTACATTTTATGCTTGTCTTGCCTCATATCACTTTGGAAAATACCACCATGAAGCCTATATAAACAGTGCTTTATTAAGACTCCATGCTCGGTCTGGTTAACAGCTTCTATGTCTTATAATAATGAGTATCAATATCATTTTTCATGTATTTTACATTGCATATTTGACATAGCAAAACTGCACGAATTAAGCCATTCTTTAAAAATTTGCATAGAAATGTTTGTTTTCAAGTGACTTTCATAAAAGTTTAATGAAACTGAAGCTGTTAGATTCAGCTCTTTTTCGTATGTAAAACAGTCTGACTTTTGGAACACACGGTATGTTTACACATTAAGTTGCCACAGCATATCAATTAGTAAACATGCTTATGAAATCATCCATTTAGAACAGAATTTTTACACTACATACAGCCTCGTAAATCACAGGATGCTGACAACATGAAATGCCAGCTGTGAAATGAGAAACTGATGAAAATGCAGTAATTTTGAATTTTAATATAATATAAACCATGTCAGCAATATTTGTGAATAGCAGCTGTCAAGATTTCATTCGAACTGCATGGATTACGGTATTTTTATATACTGTTCTTTTCCGATAATTTAGACTTTCCTCCACTCCCTCCCAACCTTTCTATATGATAAGCTTTGCAAGGATTGGAGATTTCTGTAAAAAGTGTGACTGAACAGCATGAAATGAATTGTCACAGCATTAACACAGAAAGACTAATTATAATGATCATTAAAATGTAAGTAAGTTGAAAAATACCTCATGCTAGCATACTAGTATTATTTATTTTAAAAACTCAGTATTTTGTTAATCTTCAGAAAAATATGTTTTGCTTAATAATGTGATGCGTATACAAGAAATGATAGAGATTTTTACTGAACAAGATGCTGATCTTGCTGGTCAATCTTATCCTACGAACAAGTTCAGTGGAGTTATGTAGATCTTTACTGAACTTGTTTAAATATGAAAGTAATTTCAGAATCAGGCCCAGAGGAATTGTCATGAAGGAAGCAGTCTAATACACAGAAAGTTTAATAGTGCCATATTGGAGTAGATGTAGTGTCTGTGTCAGGGATGTAGTGTCTGTTCAGTGTCTTCAGTACTGTGTGCTTACTAAGAAAATATTTAGGACTTTAAAAAAGACAGTATACATACAGAGTTGCAGGCTGGAATGCCTAAAAGAAATAAATCTTTTCTGAGATGTTTGTTACTACATACTACCTAAGTCCATGGTTTTTGACCATACCTGTAAATTCTCTGTAAAGGATTTATATAGAGGTTTCATGTATACTTTGAACTTTGTTTTCATCTTCTCCCAAAGAATTACAGAAAAATCAAGAAACGTTGCTGTACTTTGAACGTGATCTGAAATGCTAGTGTTCAATTGAGTGATACTATCATAACTAAATGAGGTGCCTCTAAGAAAAGAATGTACATTCAGATGTCTGTCAGTGGAGGTGACACAATTTGTACTGAGTTTGAGGAAGATAGAACTGAATTGCAGGCATAATTTAGTTTAATTTGCTTCAAAAAGTGAATGTGTAAAATCGTTTAACCCTGTTCTTTAAGAAATCGTAAACAGTATTAAGCAGTTGCACCACAAAGCTGTCAGGTGTTTATTTTACCACATACAGCATATTTTGAAGGATTTCTTTTCTCTCCTTTTGAACATTGAAAAATGCTTCCGTATGACATGTTTACATTTGTCTCTAGCTCTTCCATCCACTCTACAGTCCATATACATGCTTATCTCCATTGAATTAGATGAGCCTGCAGCAATGGAAAACTTATTTGTATTATTTATTCTTTTAGGCCTTTTAAGGAAGTAGGTATATGTGTTCCACAATATAGATTGTGGAACTAGCTAACACTGTTGGCCCCATGTTAGCTAAGAGAATGTGGCCTTCTTGGTTGGAAATAGCTTGGGCTATTTGGACTGTGGACAGTCCATAGCATAGAGATAGAGTAGGACAGACATAGAATAGGTTTACTATATTGTATTATGTTATTAGTACAGTATTTGAAAGCGATAGGGGGAAAATGTTGCATTCTCTTATTGTTTTACAAAGTGGACTGTTTGTTTTCAAGTAGGAAATCTTATTGAAAATATGCTGACATTTCTTGAAATAGTGTAACTCTCATTATACATTACTGTTTTTAAAATTCTAAGTTTGTTTTGCAAAAAAAAATAAAATAGTAAGATCAGTTTCCATGGGAAGATGATTGAATTATAATAGAAATTAAAGAAACAGAGTTGTTACCTGGATGGTTTTTCAAATATTTAAGTACTTTCTTCCTTCTCATATAATGTCCTAGACATTTGTCAATTAGTAGCTAAAATATTAATTTTTTCTTTTTTCTTTCTTCCTTTTTTTTCCCCAGTTGCTTGGCTATAACTAATGCAGAGAACGAAAAGAAAAGAAAGTGTGTATTGGGAGACAAGATTGTCTTTATTAGCTTCTCTGTGTATTGCTTCTCTAAAATGCTAAGGAGAGTTATGAAAAAAGCTTCTATTGAAAGCACTAGCATTCTGAATAGAAGTGCAGGTGTTAGTTTGCCGTCTTAAAATTAGTTTGACAGTTTTGTGGGCTTTAAGTTAATGGTTTGCTTTGCTTCGCTTTGGTTTAATGTATTGTTTGGAAGAGTTTACAAGACTGGTGGAAAAGCACATTTTGAATTTTAAAGTATTAGCGTTCCTCCAAAAGAAGAAACAGATTCAGAACTTGCTTGTTATTCTGTGCCTGTCTGTTCCATAACTGAATCCCTTTAAATGAGAAACCTGTATCTCCAGCTGTCATGTGCTTTGTCCTCAGCTTGGTGACACAAATTACATAATTTCAGTCATTCACTGTCATACACACTTTGGCATTAAGGGAACTAATGAATTTCTATTTAATAGCAAGTTGGTAACCCTCCAGAGAAAGTTCTGAAGGGTTTGGTTTTCTGATTTGCAGTTCCCTTTTCTGAGAACACATGACTGATTAAAGTTACAGACAAAAAATGACAATATTTTTAACTACTTACGATGAGGTTATATTTTTCCCCTATATAATGGTGGCTGCTTCGATACTCTGCCATCAGTTTGGAAGTTTTGAGTCCTTTATCTGAATGAAAATACAGAGCATGTCTTTTCATGTATTTACCAGCACACTGATATTTTGTACAGAAGCTTTTAAGACTGAGGAAACTCATAAGCAGGGACTCATAAGCAAATTTCATAAGCAACTAAGGGGAGTAAAGAGAATGTTTCCTTAAAAAATTGCTAGGACAAGCAACTGGAGTGGGATATTTTAATGTTTATTACTACTGTAAGACAATCATAAGATCGTCCGAAGTTGAAGTTAGTTGAATATATGAACGAACTTCAGAGGTGGTATTAATATTTATTATTTTTTTAGGAATATAAAAATAGTACTTTGTCAAACCAAAGGTGTAGTTAATTTAGCATCCTGTCTGCAGTACTGGGCAGCAGCAGTATCTATGGCACAGGGCAGTTGAAATAAGATCTTTCATGTTATATAGGCCTGTAGTTTCTGGATGTTGTAGGTTTAAGGACCTCTAGAATTGGTGGTAGCTTCAGAACCACTGTGCTTAATAACAGATGATGAAGCTGTCATCAATTAATTTGAGTAATCTCTTTTTAAATCCTAATTTACTTTTGCTGTGCATTGTCTCTTCTGGCAATGACTTCCATCATTTTGACTTCATGAAAAAATATTGTTTTGTTTATTTTGTTATGCTACCTTGTGTATACTTTTACTACTTAAGAATTTAGCGGATACCCCTTCTATCTTTTGTGTTATAATAGGTTTTTCAAAATACTCGTGATAGATCTTTATTATAGACCTTCTTTGGCATTTCTTTTCTCATATGAAGAGTTCTAGTCTCACTTTTCTATTTCATTTCTCCTTGTATGGATGCTGTCTCACAGCTCTCATCAATAATGTCAGCCTTTCTGTACCTTTTTTGGTTCTACTTATTATTTTGAGCAGAAGTGACCAGAATTGTATATAAAGTTTGGGATGTAGGACCATGATTAATTTATGTAGTAACATAGTTAAGTTTTTCTTTTCCTTTTCCTTTCCAGTAATTCTTAATGGTTTGCTTAGCTTTTTGAACAATTCTGCTCTGATCTGAACATCTTCAAAGAGCAATCCAACGTGAATTTAAGTTCTCTCTCCTGAGTAAAAATAGCTAGTGTGTGTATCCTGATGCTTACTTGCTGTTCTTCATTGACATTTCTTTGTATTTGTCATTATTAAAGTTCATTTGTTATATTGTTACAGTCACTTAGTATTGTGAAATCCTTCAACAGCTGTGTTACATTTAATTATCCTGAATACTTTTGTATAATCAACACACTTGTTTTACCTCATGATTCTCTTTCTCCTCTGGATTGTGTATGTTTATGCTGGATAGCGTATGTCTTAGCACAGATCCTTCTATAATCCCATTGCTAGCTTCCCTATTACAATAACAAGCTTTTTTTCTTATCCTTTGTATCCAGGTTTTTTTTTTTTTTTTAACTGTTAGTCCTTAAGGTAAACTTCTCTTTTATCTCTTGACACATCTGTTTCCTACAGAGCCTTTTGGTAAGGGATCTTTTTAAAAATACTTAAAAAAACCAATCCTTTGGATCACCCTACACTCTACATGCCCATGAAGTCCTTTCAGAAACTCATATAGGTTAGTGAAGAATGTCTTCCCTTAATGAAGCTGGGTTCACTCTCTGCCAGACTATCATATTTTTCTTTTGCTTAGAAATTTTGTTCTTTATTCAGATTCCTACAGATTTACCTAGAGGTCTGGCTTGCTCATCTGTACTCATGAAATCATCCCTGCATCCCATTTTAAAAATTGGTGCTGCATTTACCACCTTCCGTTCTGCTATTGAGGATGATTTAGCTGATAGATAACACATGACTCTTGGAAGTCCAGAAATTTCATATTTAATTTCTTTAGAACTTTTAGGTGAATAGTTTCTTGTACCATCAATCTGCTATGATTTAACATTTTTTTCTAAAATCTCTTTTATTAACACTTCAATTTGAGTCAGATCCAGAACTCATCATTTTTAAAGAATGGCCCTGATGTCAAGGATCTCCCTAACTCCTTCGTAGTGAGCACTGATGGAAAGAATTCATTTAGTTGTTCTGTTGTGGACTTGCCTTCCTTGAGTGCTGCTTTTACCCCTTGATCATCTGTCAGCCCTACCAACTCCAGCAGGCTTTCTCCTTCTGATGTGTTTGAAAAAGCTTTTATTACTAGCTTTTATGCCTGGAGCAAGTTGCTCTTCAAACCTTTTCTGGCCTTCGTTACTATGGTTTTATATGTAACTAACCAGAGTTCAAATGGAAAAACTGATTGCCAAATGATCACTTAATGTTCAAAGAAAAATATTTTAATTTTTCTACTTATTTTACAGCCATCCTCACCTCCCTCCTTTTCTTCTGAGGTTGCTACACTTCTGTGAAGAAAGACTGAAAACATATTAGCTGTTGTACAAGCTCTGTTGCCTGTCTCTAATACATTACTAAGTGCTGAAAAATAAGGTGCAGTAGTACCTGAGAGATGGAGTAACCTGTCCATGGGGAAGGGTTTTTTTTAACTATATAACTTACCCTTCTTCCTCCTTTTTCACTTTCTGAAGAGAGAGCTTAATGATTGGTCATATGAGCTTTTCCAGCTTATGACTGCAGAGACACATTCATTGTTTTCTCTACTGCTTGCAGATGTTCTGTAGGGATTTGAAAGCATTCATATGGTAATGAGGTAAGTTGGGATTGTAGGAACATGAATAAACAAGTTTGTAAATACCAATTATAGTGCATTTAGTGAGTCTGAGTTGAACAAATGTTTTTAAGTGCTGTATTTGAGTTACATTTAACATTCATCTTGGTTCTGAGCAGAAAAGTGAGTTCAGTTATAAATCAGGCCTTACTACCTCTGCCTTGGGACTTTATAAGTAAAGCAGAAAGAAATATTTCATACATTGCATCCTCACCACTCTTTTTGTCCCAACTTTTTGTATCTCAAAATATTTACACTGCTACTGCTGCACAGGTATGGCTCTCTTGGGCTGTATTATGCCCCTTTGTATCAGAGCGGTTGCAAGACTGAAATCTGATTTTCTGAATAAATTTTGTGTAATATGTAAGGCATTGCTGAAGACCTGAAGACTCTTCACGTGACAGTCAGGATGAACTGTAACATCAAAATATTCCGAGCTTTCAACTTGCACTTCACAATTCTTCGTACAGTGCTAATTTTCAGAGCTATGCATCTGTGCTCATTGTCACTCAGAGCAACACAACCTGGATTTGTTAGAACATGAGAATATTGAAGCCCTCAGGCTGCCAAATTCATCCTTCCTCCACAGGGATGGTTCTCCCATCACCCATTCATTGCTTTGCCACTCTCAGTATTTCATGTGATTCCAAATCAATTCATGTTCATACAAGAGGACGAATCAGCAAATGCAAGGTATTGTCAGATTTGTAGTTCTCCCACTTGATTGTTTCAATCTCCTGGCTTGTTTTCTTGCAGTTCTCTATAATGAAACAAGGGACTGTTGCCAAAGCTGCAGTATTCGTTATACTGGAGATCTTTCTAGTTAGCAGCACATTATGTTTCTGTCCCTTCTGCAGGTAGATTTTTTAGGACATTTCTTCTTTATCTTGGAGAAATGCTGGGGAAGAATACTTTCCAACAAAAAGTACTTTCAACAAATAATGTTTTCTGAATTTAGAACAGACATTGATTTCTGATGCAAAAATGGATGTAAGGTGAGTTCAGTTTCTGACATTTGGAAATGCTAAAGTAGAGGAAATTATATCAAACTCTTTTCTTGTTTGGATCACTCAGCTGGATAATATGTCATAAATATTATCTCATAAATGGTAGTTCCTCAAAAGAAGTCTAAGCCTTTGGAAACCTTTTATTTACAGGCATTCCAACTCTCATATTCTGTCTTCTCTCGTCAGTTTATTTAAGCAGTCACTTTCTTTACTGTTTTGTACCAGACTCTAATTTGAAAGACAGTAATTAATATTCTCTGTATAGATTAGGGATGACTCTATCCAGTGAAGCTGAACAGTTAATCCAGCAGCTGTGTGGACCTACTGTTCATATGGTCCTCTTTCACCAGATCTTTTGGTTAGTGGAAATAAGTTGAATTGTTTATCTGAAGAGTTTACAATGCAACTCTCTAATCCTCTGTTGAAGAGAGGAATGACAAATCAAATTTTAGACTGTCCTTCATATTTCATTCCCTACATTTAGGGCTGTGTCTTTCTGGTCACTAATTTTGAGAAGGATGGGGAAGTGATCTTTCTGGCTGATTCAGAAGCACATTGGGTTAATCCACTTTATCTTCCAGTTTCTCCCAAATTATGCAGACATAGATGGTCAACTGATTGCATCATGCAAGTGGCTTAGAGTTACAGATTGTAATACAAGAACTGCACAGTACAGTACAGAACATTTTGATTTTGCATTTCACCCCTTGAATGAAACAATTTCAGGAAGCACCAAGGGCAGGCAGCTCCCTATAGGATGGGTACCAGGAGTGGTAACACAGCCGGCAGAGCAGGGGCCTCACCAGCCAGGGCCCATCCCACCGCCCCCGCAAGGCAAGCAGGGCTGGCCCAGGCGTAGCAGCCGGAGCCTGCCCAGAGTCCAGGTCAGCAGGCAAGTTCGTGGTGACAAGGCAGATCTGAGGTCAAGCTGAGAAGTGAATCCACAGTTCAGGGTCAGGCCCAGATATAGTAACCAGGGTCAGACATAGCCCAGTGATTGCCGGACAGGTTCATCATGGCAAGACAGTTCCAAGGTCAAGCCAGGAAGTCAGGCCATGGGTAGTGGTCTCGACCGGTGGAGCCCATGGCTAAGCAGGGCCATGGCTGTGGCTGCACTGGGGACCAGTACTGCTACAGCACAGCTTGGCAGGGGCTGACGGCCCAGGGCTGAGTTGAAATGGAGCCCCAGGTCCTGTGGGCGCGATGTGAGAGGAGGCCCCAAGTTGGGCTGGGCAGAGCCATTAGGGCTTCTTGGTGCCCTCAAGGCCTAACAGTAAGGGAATTCAAGAGATCAACCAATTCCTTCCCTCATACATGAAAGCAGGATCAAGTATACTTCAGCTGTCCATTCAGTCGCATGTCTCCATGCAAAATTGAATGTCATTTGTTCTTCATAATTGGCTCAATGCAATTAAATTATAAGAATTTTTTTTAAAAAAGGAATAAAATCCCTTAGCATAAGAAAAACAAAGGAAAAAAAGCATATGGTGGGGGCAAAAGGAGTAATGAAAAGAATTATTTCATATCCTTATGGACATTGTACAGATTGTACACTTGTACACTGTACAGTGTCTCATCAATGGGCTTATCTCTTACTCTGGAGGAAATTAAACCTGCTTATTTTACAGTGTCTGCAAAAAACTTACAACTTTATTTTTACAAAGAAGAGTAAGACCTCCTGGATCTCATGTCATCTATAATCATGGCATTTTATTAGTTTGGCATTATACATGGATACATGTTGTGCAGTCAATATTTCTGTAGTTTATTATCACAGGCGAACTACTTAGTTCATTGGAATTTACTTTTAAGACTGCAGCCCTACTGCCTCTGGCACAGAGACATTTGCTTTAGTGTTACAGTTCTGTGTAATTACATTTTGGTTTAAAGGATTTTATTTAGATCTGTAGTAACAGCAATAGAAAAGTACTTCCCATTGTAGATTTTAGGTGTCTTTAATACAGTATTTTAAAAAATACAATAAAAATCAGCAGGAAAATTTCACAGACTTGCTTGATTAAACATAGATGGACTGTTCATTCAGCTCCTCATGTGTACTATGTGCCCACTCTTACCTGTCTCCTTGTCCATCTGTGTGACTATTTCATCAGAGCAACAGAATATTTTCTCCCTCTTCCAAAAAGAAAAGAAACCAAGACAAAAAAATGGATAAAGTTATATTGTCTGTGCAGCATGACTTACAACTCAAAATTGGTAGATTAGTTTACATCCTTTGAAATTATTTCAATAGATCAGAAACCTGTGAGAAGTGGCTTAGATAACAACGAAAGGAGTGGAAATTAAACTTTGTAATAAAGTGTCAATACTCCATTATGGTCACTTTCTTCAAAAACCAGTGCACTTTCTTATCTCTTTTTTAAGTTGGTTAGTAACACAGTTCTTGTACTTAGGAGTTAAAATTTTGTTCTGTATTCTGCAGAATTAGTAATAACCTTCAGAAAGGCAGGTATTAATGACAAGAATGCTTGGTTTCATTTGAAATCATGGCAGTGTGATCCACATTTTATTTCTTTTACATTCATCTTTTTATATACAAACCTCTGATAGTACTTAACATGAGAAAAATATGTTTTTCCTCTGATTAGGAATGCTTTCTATACTACCATTTTTATGATACATTTTTTACATAGGAAGTGATATGAAATGTCCAGAAATTAGAACAAATGTTTCTGACAACTGGGGAAAAAAACACCAGCAACTTATAAATACAACAAAAGCTTTTAAGAAGATATATAAAAAAGCCCAACAGATTGTTTGAATTTTATGCACTTCTCTTTTCCTCCCACTTCTGCTCCCACCTGCTCTTTCGACAGAGGTTAGCCACATATGCTTAGATAACAATGTAAGTCCATTAGAAATCCAGGCTTATTGTAGGCTGTCTTTCCAGTGTGTCTAGCATCTTCAAATCCTTTTCAGAAATAAGGTGGTATTAACCTGCCAGGCCTTCTTCACAAGTCTGTGACGTTTTCGAAGGCCTGAGGCAAACACATGCGACCAGTCACTAAAGGATTTGGTAACACTCCTATAGTGCATCAAGTCTCTAGCCCAGCAGCTGTTGTTTAGTGATAGATCAGTGAAGCAAAAAATTATGCCAGTATAAAAAATCGATCTTGAACCACAGCTCTCATTCTTACGCCTTTGTTCTGCATTAGTGGCAAGCCTCTGGGATTCATTTAGCTGTAATCATTTGTTACTGAGGGGCAGAGTGTCTTTCAGATAGCAATGATGGAGTCACCTTTGAAACAAGTGCAAATGAGTAGAAATCATTTACCTGTGTGCCCTCCCAGGATTACATTTGATAACTGGCGCATACTCCAAGAGCCTGTTCAGAATGTATAACACAGACGTAAACACCAAATAAGCATTTTACTTTTTTATTACTATTTTTTTTCTGTGACAGTTTAATTAGTTTGCCTTCTGGATTTTTAAACCTTTATTCAAGAACAACAAGCATACAAAACAAACACCAGGAGGCAAATTCTGTTTCTGTTTACACTGAAGGAAAAAAGACCCCATTTAGACATCTGATTCAAAACTCAGTGGAGTCAATAATAGTGGTCAGTTGCTTTGGATTAAGTGTAGAATTATTACTAGAGAATGTTCATAATTTTTTTAAGTTAAACCTTTTTTTTTGTGCCCACGCATTTTCCACAATCAAGTTATGAAATGTAAAATTTTCTTCACTCAACACAACATTTTACACATGAAAATAAGAAAGCCTATAGGATGGTTGTGAAAGCATTTTTCAGGCACTGCTTACCACAAATACTTCATATGGTAGGAGTTTCAATGCTTTTGCTTTCTGCAGTTTTCACACTGAAGGAAAACATGTTCAATAGAACATTTACAATTTTGTTTAAAAAATTACTCCTCCAAAAAGGATTTTTTGATAAAACTGTTTGTCCCTCTCTAAATAATTCAGATCTTGTCCATAGTTTGGGACAGTTACAACTACTGATCTCCCAGTATAGTAAGTGAGAATTTTTTCCTGGAAAAGGAATAAATTCCAGATTCAAAAGAGATTCAGGAAGAACTTTAGCATCCAAGTCAAAATTTTCAGTTTTTCATTTCTCCATTCCCCGAATCTCTCTGTTCTGGTCAGATTGAGCCTGATTCTGGTGGCACATAAGCACAACAGATTTTCAGCTTTCTGTAATAAATAAATAGAGTTTTTATTCTGCACATGCCTACAAACATCTGTGTAACAAAACAGCTCATGTCTGCATTAAGCTAAGATCGGGCTGGATCATAGTTTTTCTCCTGTGATTTTTCCTGAAGGGCTTGAGCCTCATATTATGAGTAGGTTTCTACACAATATTTGTGAGTGACTACTTTTTCTTTCAAAAGAATGCCAGAAGAAAAGATAAGGATGTTTTCATTGAACAGCTAAATGATTAACGCACTCAAACCTGGGAAACTGTCAGCACTTACTTCTTTTCTCTACCTACGGTAAATCACACCCAGTTCCGCAGAGCAGGCTCTAATGGCTATTCCAAGGCAGCCGTACTTTCAATTCTTCCACCTGGACTGGAAAGAATGAGTTTGATTGCCTCAGTCACATGGGAGTTTTCAGTTCCATTCCTACTTCTTGGTGTATTTTGGCCAGTAATCATTTCAAATGAAATACTGAGGCAGTAGTAAGTGGGAAAGTTTTTTCTGTGTTCTCACTTAGCTTAATAATGCTAAACTGAGTTTAACAAGTTAATTCTCTCTCTCTCTCTCTCTAAAAGTGTTATATTTATAGTATCTTCCTCAAGCTTAAATATATCAGCATTTTACATAATTATCATAATAGACAACTTATATTTAGGCTATCACTTAAACAAAATACCTAGCAAAAATTGTAACACTGAGTTATGTTTATTGGCAGTAATTCCCATGGAACTACTATGTTTGAAAAGTCAAGGTTGCTTGGTTATGCCTAAATATATAAGCCCAAATCAACTTTCCTTATGATTTTAAAGATCAGGAGAAAGTCATATACATTGAAAGTACATATCTGGTGTTATGTCAAGCAATGATGTAAATACTCTCCCTTGTCTAGTTCATGAGCTTTTCAGAGGAACTCCTGTTTCTATGAGTCTCATGGAATTCGTGGAATCCCCAAGTAGTGAGCCCTTGTGTGGACTTTGTTCCTGTTACAGCAACAGGAATCATGTCATGTGGTATACCAGTCGTGTCACATGAGAGGTCAAATCTTTATGTGTGCTCCTGTGTTCAGCCCGTAGAGCTAGTCACACGGCAAGGGTGGCGTAGGTAGCTGTTGATGAGCCCATGCTCTACAACCACAGCCCTGGACTGCATGTTTTCCACCTGATGTGCCTAAGTCTCAGTCTGCTGGTTAACAGAGAATGGTCTGCTGACTTGTCCTGCACATGGATCTTTCTTACAAACATGGTGTTAGAGCAGGAGAGAATTACAGGTGTTCTGCTACAGATTAATAAAATGCAGTTAACATGCTGAGAAAAGTAAATGGGAGTGAAAACTTTGTAGAGCTGATATTTAGGTTTGTGCAACAGTCACTAAAGGGTTCCAGTCTGTCTTCCAGTTAGAACTAATTAAAGTCTTGATCATAATTATTAACCATATGTGAACAGACCTTAGTCCCAAGTTGTTTGGCTATAAGAAGAATCACTTATTTCAGCTGTCATAGTCACTCTCTCACTTCTTGTTTTATGATATTCAAACTTCTTTTTCTTCACAGAGATTTTGTCAAGCTCTCCAGTAACCAGCTTATTTCCTCACTGGCTGTGTTTATACATGGTGCTTGAAGTAAACTCTAGGAATTTTGTTAGTTTGTGTTGAATGTATTAATTTTTGACATTATAGAAATGCTTCAAAAGTTTAGTTGGGCCAGGTTCCCATGAGATCAGGAGAGGAATAAATGATGCTAAGAAAAGAATGCATATTTAATAGCCGTATTTTCTTGCAAAAAAAATGGTAACTGTTTTTGAAAGAAAAACATGGAGAGCATATTCTCCAATTGTCTAGTTTGTTTTTCATTACATTCCAGTGACATTTTTACATTATTTTCACAGTGTACAGTTTCACATTTTTAGTTTTTCTGATGTAACAAGAGATTTAAAAATTCCAAAATACTGAAGCAAATTAGTATGCAAGACTGCTGTTAATTTACATTATGACTCTGTCATAGATCTTGCAGTGATAAGGAAGGATTCTTTTAAACACTTTGTTTAATCTAAAATGTATCTTTATAGCTTCTAGTAAAGAATTAAATATGTATCTTTAAATGCATAATTGTAATTCTAATCCATTACTCAGAACATTTTATGGTCTATGTAAAGCTGGAGTAGAGAAAGAACAAAATACGATTTCAGCAAAAGATTCCATGACCTTGAACTGACTAGTTTACACCTAAACAGTGTCATAGCAGTCAGC
The DNA here is from genome assembly GCF_036370855.1 of Dromaius novaehollandiae. Taxonomy (NCBI): domain Eukaryota; kingdom Metazoa; phylum Chordata; class Aves; order Casuariiformes; family Dromaiidae; genus Dromaius; species Dromaius novaehollandiae. The sequence goes on from NC_088110.1 coordinate 16,530,815, forward strand.
CAAGTACATAACTTTCCAGTAGAGACTATCTTGTATGACACGGTGTGGCCTGAGTTACAAGGGCTCATCTGCTATTAAAGATGGCTCTGCTGAATCTACTGTTTGTGCATTCAGCAGCACTTGTGATATCTGATCTTTTTTCTTCTATTTGTTATCAAAGCACTTCTAAGAGAACAATGCAGCTCAGGAGCTCGTGAATCAAGGACGTTCTCTCTAAATTCACTGTTCCTTAAAGCTCCTTATAGCCTATATGTGCCCCTTGTCGGGCTGGGTAAAAATACAGATCACATTTCATATGTTGTTACAGTTGTAGGCAAAAAGAATTCTTTCTTTAGTGTCTTGAATTGTGCAGCAGTACCATTAGAAGCACCTCCTGAAGTTTACCTGACGCTTCCAGAATAAGAGCCTGCTTATCACTTTGCCAAAGGAATATTCATGTATACTGAAGTTTTCTAGCTTAGTTTTTCTAGCTCTGTGCTCCAAGGGCTAATATAAGACTTCTGTAGTAATTACTCTACTGTTAACCAAGTGGTTACTGTCATACTTAGCACTATGAAACTATTTCCTTGGTGCTGGCAGGGCTCAGGCAGAGTGGGCAAAGAAGGATAGCTAGGACCATGAGTTCAGTCAAAGAATGAAGAATTAAGCACTCACACACATTAACTTTCTTAGAGACCATGCCTCTTACTGAATAACGATACCTCCTTCAGAACAGAGGCTGGACAGCCCTGCATAGTGAATGAAGTGTTGTCTGTCAGATCAAATACTGTCACATATGTACAGAATGAAACAGAAGAGTGCAGGAAGAGTAAGAAGGAAAAGTTTGGTTTTTACTGTTAAAACAGTTTAAAGTTGCCCTGATAATTGGCTTCAATTCTGGCATTGAGCTTTTTTATTATGATGTAAATGCTGGGAAATTTTTCAATCAATTAAGTTAGGCATTTAAACAAAAATTTTCAATGGAACTAATTGTGTGTTCCTTTTTTTCTAAAGCCAGATTTTCCAAAGTGCTGCTTAATGCTCGGAACTGCAACTGAAGTCATGGAAACTGTTCCTTGAATATATTCTTGGCTGCAAAGAAGGTGAGTGCCTTGAGCATCTCATATTCTGAATATTTCAAGTTGGGCACTTAAAATTATTGAAAACTTCTGGCAAATTTGGCTTTTCTGTCATAATTCACTGTACAACACTAAACAGCGATAATCCTATACTATACTGCAGGTGGTAGTAGCAAAGCAGCAGTTAATAATACTTTAGAAACACTGAGCTAAAACTTCATCAAAAGTAAGTAATCTCAGGAAATTTAATAATGTACTCAGTACAGATGTAAATACGCTATGAAATAGTACATTCTTCCCATGTGTAGTAAGGTCCAGCCACATTCCAGCTGTTCACAACTTCTTTTTGCCTGCCTTTTCAAAGACACAGCTGATTATGTAAGTATGTAGATTTGTAAACTGCGATTTTGTTTGAGAGGCAAAAGCCTTGAGCAAATTTTGTTTTCAATACAGTGATTCTATATTTAAAATAGATAAGTAAGAGATGGACCCTGTATTACAAAAACCTTGAGCAAATTCTGTGTTCAATACCGTGATTCTATATTTACAGTGGAATTAGTAAGAGGTGGACCCTATATTACAACAGAATAATACTGGGAGAGTAGCTAAATATTTAAGTAAAGGAATTCTTGTATAAAAGGATACCTGTCTGAGGATATCTAACGTTTAATGAAAAGTGATAACTAATTTACCAGGCGTTCTGTTGGGCTAAACAGCAGCAGAATTAGGAAGCTGTGATGTGCTATATACAGTCTGTGATGATTTGATAAAACTTGAAATAGCAACGTTCAGATTCAGTGTTCAATCATCAGGAGTAACATCTGAAAGTTTGTTAGTTCAGGAAGTTACACATTTGTGGAAAGTAAACGTTATAATAAACAGCCTAGTCAGATCTGTTTGTGTGTTTGCGATTAGGTCTCCATCTAGGGGTCAGTCCACAGATAGCATGAAAGAAAAGCTCGGATTCTGCAATAAAGTGAAAATGAGGGCGAGAGAATCAATTTAACTCCACTGAAGTCATAGATATTGCAGTTGACAAAAGTAAGTTGAAGTAAAAAAATAAAATACAACAACAGAGTTACCCTTGCTATCTTCAAATTAGAAGAGTTAAATATAAAATTACTCCAAGGCTTCCTAACTTTTTAATCTATCAGGAAAAAAGAGTAACAAATGCAACTTTTTCTCTCTTAGGCACTTATACGCCTTGAAATCTCTTCCTTATAGAGTGTATTCAAATTTAAGCTTTTATTTCTTAGACAGAGGAAGTCAGTATTGTGCATATTATTCATCTGAGTTTGTCACCATCCTAAAAATGAATGCAGCTATGCTGGTTGTATAACTGGACTTTTTAAAGTTAAAACTTGTGCTGTTTGGTTACATATTTATGTACCTTCACCTTACAATTTTATGTTTGTTCCTCTCAAAATGGAAAGCTTTGCAGCCCAGTCTCTAGAGTTATCTTTAAGCCTTCCAGAGTTATTTTATCTAAATAACTTGACAGTGTATTTTAAGAAAGTGCTAGGACATTTTTTTCCAGCTTAGCTGATAATTACATTTTACCAGTAAACATACCACTGGGCCATGGACTTTCTCATGTATCTGTCCTGTCTCATCCGCCTGCTCTGTGCTGGCATGCTTGCTGTTTTGTTATAAATACAGTATATGTTGACAATATATTTGGCATACAGAAATACAATATTCTGAAGAGTTTCTGTCACTGGATGTGCCTTGGAAATGAAAGATCTGATTAAAAGAAATACAGATCTTTTGCTGAGAAATATTACTACTAGGAACAGAATAGGCCACTGTGAAACGTATGTAACAGGCTCTATTTACTGCAGCTACATATAGCTTCTTCTTAGAAAGTAAGAAGTAAGAATTTAGGGCCAATTCCCTCTGTCTTTGCAGAGATGTGCAGTTAGCGATGAGAATATTAGTTGTATAACATACAGAAGGTACTCCAGGCATAGGTCACAGTAATCAATTTTATATATACAGTACATATATGCATATATAATTATATGACGTTATGGTTTTTTATCTATGATCATAAATATGAGTAAATAGGAAGTAGGGTCCCCAAATGCAGTGAGACTTGGTAGTTCTGATTTAGGAAACTGTGATTTATATTGCATTATCATATGCTATGATGTTGGTGTCACATCCAATGCAAAATGCATATTTGTAGAATATAAGAGACATGAGGCAGCAGACATGATGCAGCTCAGTGTCTTCACAGTCAGTGGGATTGTCTGTGCTTAGGCTGTGTCAAGACGATGTGAATTGTTTTTTGGCATCTGACTTCTGAATTTAGGGAATGAGATCTGGACAATTACAGAGACTACTTCCCTAGATAGCAGGCAACAGTAAGGAGTCCATAAGTTAGTGGTTGTTTTCACTGAACTATACTGTGGTATCTAGAAGTACTTCCCATTCCCAGCTCCAGGTGCATACCTTCAGCATGCACTTTTCTTTCCTCCATTTGATTAGTTTTTTACCCACAGAATGAGGCTCTGGTTCAATCGTTACCCTTGCCCACCTCAATTAATGGTTCCTTACTGTGTGATAGGTACTTAATAAAAAGCCTATTCAAAGAGCAGGATATGACTTCAAGAAATAGGCAAAAACTGGGCTTTGAACTCCTGAATGCCAAACTTTTCCTTTTTGCACCAAAGGTGACTCACATTTTCTGAATTTCAGTATAGCACTTTCCAGTATTGATATATCAAGGCAAGGAAGTTCAGAAGTAAGAATTCATCTGTCTTTTGGACAGCCCATTATGTTTGCAGTAAGATTTTTAGTGATTTAAACTCTTGTTCAGCCTTTGTTCACTTCTCAAGTAGTATACAGAATAAACTCTAATGTAAAATTCGTTTGAAGACTACAGCCTTCTGTGGTGGGATCACAAAACCATTAAAAATAAGGAAATTTTCCAAACAAGAATACAGCAGCTTATTCTTGATCGCCAGTCTGTGAAATATGACTGAGGATAGAGGGAAAATTAGGCTCAGGGAAATGTAGTTTGAGCTGATGAGGATTAAAGCTTACCATATACTGAATCAGCTTAGGCAACTTCAGGGAGCAGCAATGGGAGGAAGAGGGTGGCTTATGTGAGGATAGTGACTCTCTGATATGCCTACCATTTTTGGTTGAAAAAGACTGGTTTTAGAAACATTGCTGCAGGGATTAGCATAAGAAAAGGGCAACAAAGTGGAATCTGTCAGTATAGTGTTACATGATACCTGAGTTCTCTGACAAAGGTCCTTTAGAAGTCTGACTGTCCTGGCACAAGTGGTGATTTTAATAATCAGCCAACAGTGAGGGTTTTAACGTACCATGACTTAAAAATAATATGCTGAAATATTCTGCACACTGGAAAAAAGGAACAGCCTCTACCATCCTCCACACAACAGGACTGTTAAGGGAGATGTTGGTATCCTCCCTTTGCTTCACCTCCACCAGTGTTGACTCTGTGTATCAGCAGCTCCTTGGTGAGCAGCCGCTGAATGCAGGGTAAGCTGAGGCATCTGTTTAGTCAGAGATCCATCTTTTTCTTGTGTCCATCTTTTTCTAGCTGCAACTGCCGCCACTATTCTCTCAAATGCTAAGTGTATATAGAACGGAGGAACCTCTTGTGCTCAGCGCAGAGCCTTCTAGACCCTTTATTTGACAGTTTACACCAGTTCGTTATTGTGAACCGAAAACCTATGAAGGTGGCAGTTTAGAACAATCTTTTTTCTTTTAGATGCAATATAATAGACTTTTAATGAACTGTAAGTATTTTTAACTTAAATGTTCAGTGCCAAAAAGTATTGATAACTGTCTCAACTCAGGTTTATGCCTCCTTTTTAACATTGCTCATAATGAAATAGACGAGCTAGGAAGCAACAAATACTTTGAATAAGTAATGGTATCAAGCATTTTCTTTGGAATGTATAACTCTTCCCAGAAAGAAATATGCTTTTCCTCTTTTAAAAACGTAATTATAAAAATGTCTGTTTAATTATACTGTGAGCATGAAAAAAGGACTGAGAATATCATTAATGTTTTGTGTAAAACTGACTATAAACTATTATTCATCCTGCAGTACTGCAAGGATTGATATTAATCACACATATCACTGATAAGCAGCACTGGCTGTTACTTATGGTATGGTTAAGACTAAACCTTCAGTTATCTATCTCCTGTCTTTTAAATTGGTCCTTGGGCAAAACCAATACTCCACTCATACTGACTAACAGAAGTCCAGCTTCCCGTCTTCCTGTGGTGTAGCAACATTTCCTTTTATCAGCCTCTCAGGCTTAGCAGAGCAAAGTGAGAAGCATTGTTTTACCAGGCAGCGCTGAACCTTCGGAGAAATGAGTGTGAACCTGGCGCACTGACTCCTACTTTGTCTTCTTTCCTTTGGTACAGTATTGTCTTCAAAATTCTCTTTCTGAACTTAATAAAAGAAGGTAAAAATATCACACATATTCTTTTCATTTCCTCTCCTCCAGCCCTTTCTTGAGCTCCCATCTTTTGCTTAGGAACATAATAGATTAGCCAGATATCCTCTGCAGGTTCTCTTCACGGTGAGCAGAACAAAGTTCTAATGTAAAAATGCTTTACTTAATGGTCTTTGCTGTTACACAAACAGCTTGCAGACTGCAGATAGCAGAATGTTTTGACCTTAGGCTGTACTCAATACATAGACAAGCTGTTTCAGACTCTCCTTTGTAGGCTTAATTCACTGACTAATACTCTCATTGTCATGTGGATGGTGATGGGTGAGGAAACACTCCTATACTGAATATTAAGCAATTATTTCTGGAAGGTATCTCACAATAATTGGGAGATAGGACTGAGTGGCAGGCACAAGAAATAGCCACATAGCTGTCCTCAGTAGCGTAAGAGAATATGAGGGATTTCTATACTTCAGTATTTTATTTTGTTAGTCTAAAACATCAAGCATAATACACGGCCCTGTGTATTGGACATATTTTTGCTGTGCTTAGGCAAACTTTAAGCAACTGTCTAGGCTGCCTGTTGGTCAGTGCATGTCTCCCCTCTCTTCTTTTTTGAAGCTTACTATTTAATGCACATGCTCTTCTGTTCTTGGGAGGAGGGTTGTGGTAAGGAAGCTTGATCCTATGAAATACTCACTATTTTTAGGTCCACTATAATTTTTAGCCTGTACTGTTTCCTTTAAAATAGCAAAAAAGCTTAAGGACATTTGTTGAGAGAGGTTGAGTGATTCTACAGAAGTCCTAGGTGAAGTAAAAGTATTGATATAGATGAGGCAAATGGAATGGATCCGTGGTCCATGGCTCTGCATGCAAACAGCAGATCTAGACTGCTGATAGTAAGTAGTTCAATAGTCAAACAATGTGGAGGGTTTTCCCATACCAGTCATGGAGTGTAGGGATCAGTGATTTCCAATAACTCTATTGGATGTATGAAACAATATCAGAAGAGTAAAAAGCAGCTTTCATGCCAGACATGCAGGCCCCATACTTCTAAGCTGAACATACTTTTCCTCTGGTATATTATTCAGTGTATCTAGAAACATTTAAAGTGCCCACAGTTTATAGAAATGAGATTTGCTGTAAGTATCAACTGCTGTATATTTTGTTGTTGCAGATATAAAGATGATTTATCAATACAACTCCCTGTTTTGCATGGTTATTCCTTGTATTAGTCCAAGTGAGATAATGCGTCCATGGTCTGTTAATCTTATTTGATTTTTTTACACTTTGCATTAATGCTCAATTATAATAACATTTTGTGTTGCATCTGACTCTTTGGTATCTAGTACAGAATCCAAAAAGCACTATTAATAGTGGGTTCAATCAATTTCTAAGTGCATACATTTCCTCTAGGTACTGATCTAATTGCAATCATAGAAGACATTAAAGAAACATGCTCTAAAAATGGGAAAATTGTGTAAGTTAGAATGCTAGAGACAATGAATAAACATGTATCTGATTCTTCTAAGTGCTTTTGGAATGAAAGTTTATTAATCCACATAAATTCACATAAATAATTCTAATCAAATGTGTATTTCAAGCTGTCTTCCAAAATGTGATTTACACACATTTCTTCAGAGACAGCAAAAACTTTCAGCAACCTCACCCGCATTAGAGAATGTAGTTCTATCACTTCTAAGAGAGACCTTTATTTGTCAGGCCCCTGAGGGCACCAGTATGCCTTAATGGCTATGACCAACCCCATCTGGGGCATCCCCTTCACAGCCTGCCCCGGGGCTGCATTTCAGCTCAGCCTTGGGCCTTCAGTCCTTGTCTGAGCTACACTGTAGGTGCGCCTGGCTCCAGTCCTGTCTCTGGCCCTGCCTCCTGGTTGGACCTTGTATAGGTGTTGTAGACAGCTTGGATGGACCCCCCAGATGTATGTTGGGGCTTGTCTCCAGGCCTGTCTTTGGCAATGTCTCCTAGATGCAGTTTAGACCACTGCTGTAGCTTGTCTCCGGTCAGTCTCTGACCCCATCTCCTTTTGCTCCTGGCTGGACTGTGGGGTTGGACCTTGGCTGTTGTTCATTGCTTGCCTTGTCTGGATCTTATTACCACACCAGGCTCTGCCCACGGTGTTCAGCACCTGTGGGACTGCGCCCTGTCTTGAGGCACTGCCTGTGCTGGTGTCACCCTGAGCTCCTGGCGCATCTTCCCTTAGGGAGCAGGCAGCCTTTGCTACTCCCTGACATCATGAAAACAGCGTATCTGTCAGGTACAGTGTAGTCTTGCCACTAGAACAACTACTCTATTGTATCTCCTGAAGAAGTAATAGATAAATACTATTTAATGTTGAGCTAAAACAAAAAGGTGTAACCATTTCTGTGGTTATAATGATCTATATATTGTTCTAACCCTTCCCGTGCTGCTGACACTTTCCAAACTTGTGCGCATTTAGTGTTCAAGAAAGTGATGCATGAGTAGGGTTTTTTTCAGCAGAGTCTTGACAGGGAATGTAACTCATGCGTAAACATCTTCAAACAGATGTGGCAACACAGAGCACCAGGGCTGCTGTTCGTCAGTGGAATTCCATTCTAAGTATCTGCTCTGATCAGATCTTATGGTGCGGTGGTTCTTTTTATAGCCATAAAATGAGGAAGAATGACTGAGCTTTATCATCAGGTTCATTTTTATTTATGGGCTGACCTGAAATCAGAACTCACGTTTGCTCATGAAGGACCTGTTTACTAAATTTTCCCCCTTCAGGCGATATTCTTTTCCCCCTGACATGAACTATTTTTAAGAGGATTATCTGACAATACATTTGGGAAATGTTCTGAAAAGAGGACATATGCCGGAAGGTCTAAACTATATACTGTTTTTTACTACTAAGGTTGGAATTCTTTTTCTTTAGTGATTCCTTATCATTTAAATATAACTTCTTCAGCCTTTTAAACTTTTTTTAGTATACAGAGATACTTTACTGAAAAATTTGGAAAGTATAGGAAATTGGTTAGATGTCCTAGAACAGAAATCCTTCACAAAAACAAGACATGTTGGACAATAAGGCATTTTTTACTGTAATGGTATAAAAAATGCATAAGTTATTTCTTTGTTTCTGTATTTGTAAAATTGCTAATTATTTTTGAAGACTGTAGTGCTGCTGAAGGGACTACATAATATTTAAACAGTAATAACTAAGACATCAAGTACTAAATTATTTCCTGATATGTATTGAAAAGGGAAATATAGAGCTATTGGCCTCTCCTGAAAACCCAGTTCAGTGAACATTAGTCTGATCTTAACTGGAAAGAGTCAAGATAATGATATATATACCACATATAACTGTGAGCTGTTGTATATAATCACTAGAATTATGAGAAAATTTCATTAGTGGACAGAAATGAAAACTAGTCTCTTGCAATCTAAAAAGAGAGCCAAGAACAAGATTATTTATCATTCTTTTCTGCCCATGCCAGATGAAACATTGAGGAGAGCCAAGTTAGTGGAAGGGCCACATCTGTGGGATATCTTCAAGCAACTCAAAATGACTTGTTGCAATCATGAAACAGATGGGAGGTAGCCCGGTAGTACATGTCTGGACTAAGGGATATCATTGTTACTTTATAGTAGAAAAAAACAAAGGGGAAAAGTTGCTTTTCTCTAAATCAGCACGTGTTAGCAATCAGCATGACTGTGTTCACGTAGCTGGTGGGAGAATTATTTTGTTTATTGCGTGAATGATGTGCTTCTTCAAGACTTTTCCCTGGAAAGTCTTTTTCTGAAAGTATTAGACCAAGAACATTTTGACAGTTAATAGCATTTTTTAATAAAAATTTTACAAACAGTTTCACAGAATTCATGTTGTAGAATGAAAAGTATCTTAACCAAGGGGGGAGGAACACATGGTCTTAAATATTTTATGTGATCAGAGCACTTGCACACAGTTCTTGTCCCTTCTTCTCTCCTGCTCCTATACCCTTATCACAGGGTCAGTTCGATAGGTGACAAAAGAATCTAACTGCATTTCTAGATAAAAAGAGAGAAAATAATCATAATGCTTACTTTTAAACTGTAGAAAATAGCTTTGATGTTGGATGGGATATGATGAATGCAGCTGAAGTGGAAACAGCAAATTTTCATGGAAGATTTTTCTTCCCGTGAGCTTTTTTTTGTGGTTTTAACCTGCAATCAAAGTATTCCAATGTTCACTTTCAAGGGCTATGTAATAGCAGTAGAATGTAATATGCTCCCAAATGATACCTGTTTTCAATGCTAAAGATATCGAATGTATTATTAGACATTTAAGCAAGTACCCCTACCTTTGCTCTTTAAGCTTGCTCAGGGCAAAATATGTTTTCTTTCCAAGGCAGGAGTGAATTGTGGCTTCCAATTTGTCAAACGAGATCTATGTGTATGCACATACACGTGCACATGTGTTGCTCTGTAAAACAAATAGTGAAGATTCAGAGATATAATGCTAACTGAAATGACAGCTGAGCCAAAAATTGTTCAAAAGGAAGAAAGGTCCATACTGCAGACTCAGTTCTGTGGGCAACCTTTCATTTAGCTACTTGAATGGGCTGCCAGTGATTGTGTTCTTT